>NC_140932.1:72015854-72223354 GCF_014529385.1 Adiantum capillus-veneris | reverse complement strand
TATCTTTCCCACGTCTTTAAAGCATTGAAGTTTTCACAAGCTTCCAATGTGGTTGCAAATTGGGCAAGGCCCTCGACAACAAGAAGTAGATCTTCTATGGAACCACACAATGATATTTGGCAAAGCATTACTTGTGTTTGTTCTTGATTGCAACTCATTTTCTTAGTACAATGGCAAGGCCAGTAGGCAAGAGAACTTAATAAGGTATGCAATTCCTTTCTTATTAAGCACATGCTTATTTACTATAGTATGAAATAGGTGTGTGTACTGTCATAGAAGGTTCGTACTTGATTGTGCAATTTAAGTATTATCAATGACTAAACATTAATATGATGACAACGGTCAAGCAAGGCTTGACTTTGCACTTGTTTTCGTAAAAGAAGCATGGCTTCTCCCCAAGAAACACTTTGTACACAGTATCTCAACTTGGTACGATCTTTAATAACATGCAAGGCCTGTGACATGTAAGGCAAAATAATTTGGCAAGGCCAACTATTAATTATTATTTCACGAAGCTCTAACACAAGTTTTCTAGAGCATGGCTCCTAGGCCAGGTTTTTGTCATTGACAAGATCCAACCCATCATCGACAAACGTGATCCAATGAGTTCTCTAAGGTAATTGGCAATGGTTGGATGCAAAGTAGCACTGCACAACTCAGGGTTTCTTTTCTTTTCCCTGTCTTGTGTATGACAATGCTATGACAAACATCACGGGAGCAAGGCTCCGTCTACAAATCCTCACGATAACAGTAATCAAGCCAAGCAAGTACGAGGTACATCTCTTGCAAGTTTTTTGCTCTTTTTTCCAATACATTGCACAATTCAACAAGGTTGATTATCTGTGAATGCTCAAAAAGATCGACTTTCTTTTGCTATGATATTTGTCTATGAGAAAGAATATATGTAGCTATGAGCAATGGTATCATCCAAAGTGGGTCTACTTAGAAGTATCATGCAAAGGCAAGACTTCCATGTTTGGAATATGCTAGGAGCATACGAACTTAGGGAAACTTGTCGAGATGTCTGCATTTTTTTACATCACAAGAGGGTGTATATGATACATGCGCTACTCAAGCGGTACATATGGCTATGAGCCGGATTCGACCAAATTACCAAAAACCTGGCCACAAGTGGGCGACAAGGTTAGTGAATTTTCAAGTTATGTTTGTTTTTGTCTATGTTTTACTTTTCTTTTTGGGAAAGGATCTCTCTACTGTGCAAAGCAAAGTGCTTGGGCAGACTCCATAAGAAGCCACTGTATAAATGAAAGTGCTTTTCCTGTCCTCATGTGAAGTACGGCTTCTCTTATGTGCCAAGGTATTATCGATCAATTCAGATCAATGATAATGGCACACATCTTTGGTGATATAAGCTCATAGTACACAGCGACACACTATGATGTATCCATGCCAATGTAATCGTGCAAGGCATGTATACCAGTGGCTCACATGGTTGAGACAATCATTACATCCAAGGGCTTATCATTCCATTTTTCAATATGTATGCATGACATACTAGTACGATGGACGTACTAGTATGTCATTGTATACGCTTCCGCTATCACACTAACTACTCTATCCAGGACGAGGTAAATATCTAACATGTTAAAACAATTTTTATGTATATTCATAGACAAAGTTCCATACTTTAGTCACTCTAGTACAATCATGACCATGTATATGATAGGTGGGTCCCGATGTGCATTATGGTATCTCTCTACAATATCGTTGTACACGTACACTATTGTACGCTTATAGGATAACCTATGACACAGACATGGTATGCACTGGAGTATATGCAAGGGGCATATAAAATATTCGAATAAGGGGTTTCCTCAGCCGAGCATTCTCTCTTTCTCTCTCTCGTTCCAACTTCTCTGCGGGAAAGGTGAAACTAGGCATGATTTTATAGAAATATTTCTATGCCAATACGGTAACAGGAAGGGCTAAGAGCCATCTATTGCCACCTATTTTGGAACGGCTAAGAGCCATTGTTTTGTAATCCATCAGTGATTGCTTTCAAGATCGAACAATTCTATTCCATTGAGTTCCCCTCAATTCGAATGGACAAGCAAGAGTCTTGCCATTAGCAATTTTTTGGGTCATATTTTAGCACTACACACTTTGCGTGTGACAATCAAGTTGAGTTTTTGAACGTCCTAAACTCGTAAGGAATTATCTCTACCAAAGTGTATAGATGAAGCCAGCATTTCAGATAGCACGATTGTTCACAGAAGCCCAAGATTATAGATTTTTGGGTCCGGAAAAGATATAGCTGAGAATACGATTCAAACTTCAGTCGATCTTCTATTTTATTTATAGCACTAAGAGTGTCTATATGAGTCGAGTTTTGGGGTAAGACCTAGCTCGTGATTCCTAAATCAATTATCAAGTGTGATGGTCAATTCTTGGAATCTTCACACTTGTACTTTCAAGGAAAGAAGTCCATAAAGCTCCCAAGGGCTCGTGGATACTTTCAACTTCTCAAGTTGAATTAAGATACTATTGGCTGTTGAACAGTTTCCATACAAAAGTCTAACCAAGCGGTTTGGCAATGTCAATTTTAATCGAGGGGTTTAGATTGCAACGGCAACACCCAAGGTTACAATTACTTGCATTTTACTAATTTTCAAATTAGTGCCCCCAGGCTTTTGTAGGCGCGAAATTTAGGCCCGTGTCTTTGACTACAGGTAAGTGAACAGTATGTTCAACCTCTAGGTGCACATGTGATTTGGTTTTTTTTTCATTTTTGCATATGCTTTGCTTGACCTTTTCAAGTTGGATGAATAAACTTCTACGTTTTTATTCATTTTTGCTCTTCACCGAGATGACAAGGTCACGTAAGAGCTAAGAAATTTGGGCTTTAGTGTCCACAATAAATTTTTGCATTGTGAAATTATGGACCCACTTGTAGGGTTTGATTTGGCACAATAGCAAGTATTTAGTTTCTTTTCAGAACTATTTACACTCCCCTTTTCATGTGTGCTAGGAGCATTAAGTATTGGCAAGGATGATCATGGATATACAGGTTCGGATCAGTTTTTTGCTAAATGCATGCACACTAGGTGTTATGGGCACTAGTGTTTAGCAAAGGCTGATTTGGAGCGGCATGCATATTCATAACATTAGTTGCTTATGAAGCATTTTGCACTCTATGTGCAGTATCTCTATGGGATTACTTCTGGGTCTATAAATCATCAAATAGAGGTCATGGCTTGATTTTGTGCTTGTGGATCTTTCAAGTTAACTACGATGGTTATTTTGTGCATTGTTGATTCCTCAGCAATGTTGTACGATATTGTTATCCTCGTTTACCAGTCATTTGGGAAGATTGTCTATAAATTGTGGGGAAAACACCTCAGTACTCTTTGTTATCCAAGGGGATAGGCAGATTACAAAGTGTAATGTTGTGCTAAAGGATATGCAAAGTGTGTACATAGCACAAGCAATCAAATTAGTAAGCATCCATTGCTCTACTGTTAAATTCTCTACTTGAAGTTTTCTTACCATAAGTTAAAGCAGGTTGGGTGGTTATGAGCATGTCTATCTTCCCTCATACTTACACACTCATACTTACACAACATGTTCTTGTGACAAAGGGATTTTGGAATATTGTGCAGGGCATTGGTGTACATCCTGGTTACGAGGATGTAGGCGATGTTGAGGATGTTGTAAGTCTTGCCGCAAGGATTGCTACTGTTAGAGTTGTTTTGCCTATGATAGAACAAGCTTGTTGGGATATAAAAGATGCACAGGCTCATGCATTGATTGTGTTGTCTGTGAATCACACTATTACTCCTCACATTCGTTCAGCAAAATCTGCAAAACAGGCTTGGGATATTCTGGCTGGTCTTTATGCAAGTCACAATGAGGCAAAAATTTCATTGCTGCATAAAGAGCTGGAGTGAAAGATTATGCATGAGGAAGATAATATGGACACTTTCCTTGCTAGTGTCAAGGATATCAATGAGAAAATTATTTTTGCAGGTGAAGGAATCACTCTATTACTTCTCATATTTGTTCAACAAAATCTACAAAAGAGACTTGGGATATTCTGGCTGGTCATTGTTGTGTAAAGAGTTGGAGTCAAAGATTATGCATGAGGATGATGATATGGACACTTTCCTTGCTGGTGTCAAGGATATCAATGAGCAACTTATTTTTGCAAGTGAAGTCATTTCAAACTATTCTTGATGCCTTGCTAAATTCTTTCCAGACTTTTGCTAGTACTTAGAGACTTATGAGCCAAGGAAATCATAAAGTTGTCAATTTTTGATGCATTATGCACATTGCTATTGCAAGAGTCGCTTTCTAGAAAATACAGTCCTTTATTGCTACTTAAAGAAAAGGCGATAACAGTAATACAACCACTTCTCATGGTTCTTCTGCAAGTGGAAAATCACCTATTCCTAATGCTTCTGCTGGTAGCAATTCATCTGGGAATTCTAGTGATAAGGGAAAAAATAAGATGCGGTGCCATTAATGTAAAGCTAATGATGACTTGATCAAGAAATATCCTAAGTTGAAGGTCAAAGAGGCTAAGAAAAAAGAGACTGGTTCCACTACATATACAACAACTATTGTTGAGTCTTCTGTGAAAGGAGACTATGATGTTGATGTTGATGCAGAATGGGCTTTTAGTGCAGAGTGTACCTAATATAATCTTGTTGTCCATGATGCATGCATGTCAATTGCTGCAAATTCACATGTGTGGTATTTTGATAGTGGTGCTACAAAGCACATTACCTCACATCGTAATTTGTTCACCTGTCTTGAGTCTGTCCATCATGGGAATTTAGTTACTTGTGCCAACAATGCCTCTTATCCGGTTCAGGGAGTTGAAAACATTGTGCTTACTATTGAAAATGAAAATTCTTTCACACTTGAAGATGCACTTTATGTACCTGGGATCAAGAAGAATCTTTTCTCTGTACCTACACTTGCTAGAATTGGACTTCTACTCAAATTTGTGGATGACAGATGTACTGTAAATGATCTTAGTTTTGGTGATGAAATCGTTGCATCTAGCATTATGTCCTATCTGTATAAGCTCACTTTGTATGACAAGTGTGGTCAAAATTTTGCAAATGCAGTTGTGGATTCTAAGGCTATTTCAGATGTAAAACTTTGGCAAGCACATTTTGGACACCTGAATTTTGCCAGTTTGCTATGTTTACAGAAATCTGATATGGTTGCTTCTTTTCCGCCTCTTGACGCACCTGTCAAACATGTCTATAAAATCTGTATTTTGGGTAAGATGCATTTTTCTAAGTTTCCAAAGGATGGTTCAGTTAGGGCCACATGCATGTTGCAGCTTGTGCATAATGATGTTTGTGGGAAACTACCTTTACTTTGTTACTTTTATTGATGATTACTCCAGGTATGCATGGGTATATCCTCTTAAAGTGAAGTCTGAAGTATTTATGTGCTTCAAACAATTTTTGGCTATGGCTGAAAATGTCTCAAAATGTATTATGGGCACCCTCCGTTCCGATCGAGAGGGGGAGTATATGTCTCATGAATTTAATGCATTTCTGTCTAGTCATGGGATAAAACACCAATGTACATTGCCTTATATGCCTCAGCAAAATGGTGTTGCAGAGAGGAAAAACAGGTCACTTATGGAAATGGCACAATGTATGGTCAAAGGTCAAGCTTTGCGGCATTCATTTTGACTTGAGGCCATTATGTGTGCCACTTATGTACTTAACATGTGTCCTACTAAAGCTTTGTAGTCTGTGACTCCATACGAAGCATGGCATGATAGAAAGTCTTCTATTGAGCACATACGTGTTTTTGGCTCTTTGGCATATGCTTTGGTGCCACAAACACATCATAGAAAATTGAATGATAAGGCTGTCAAATGTATTTTTGTTGGTTATAGTGCTGAAAGCAAAGGTTACAGATTGTATCATCCACAAACAAAGCGTATTCTAGTTTCAGGGGATGTTGTGTTTGTGGAAGATTTTGTTCAATCCTTGCTGTCATATACTAGAGACAATAATGTCAGAGGTATGCCAAAATGGCTAGTGCATACATTGTGTGATAGTAAATTGGATGCACCTTTGTCTAGTCGCACTCGTTCGGGATCTCGCCATGCATCTTATGCATGAGATTGTTATGCGTTGGCTATGTCTAGCTTACATGATGTTGAGGAACCTCTATGTTTTGATGAAGCACAACATGCAGAAAATTGGATGGTTGCCATGCAATTTGAATATGATGCACTTATAGAAAATGATACATGAAATTTATGTGATTTGCCTCCTAACAAAAAGGCCATTGGTACAAAGTGGGTTTACAAGTTGAAACGCAAGGCGGATGGTGAGATTGATCTCTATAAGGCTCGACTTGTTGCAAAGGGTTATGCACAGCAAAAAGGCATAGATTATGAAGAGACTTTTGCTCCCACTTGTTGTATGACTATTGTGTGTTTTCTATGTACATTGGCATCTCATTTTGGTTGGGATGTATATCAGTCAAACATTGTTACTACTTTCTTGAATGGTGACATATTTGAGGAAGTTTATGTAACGTAGCCTCGCAATTTTGTCAAGAAAGGACAAGAGGATAAGGTGTGCAAATGTAATAAAGCTTTGTATGGGTTGAAGCAATCTCTCGTACTTGGTATGAGAAGATTGACACTCATTTGGTCAAACGAGGCTTTCGTAACAATCCAGCAGAAAGCACATCGTATGTAAAGTGTGAGGGTAATGTACTTCTCATTATGGTTCTTTATGTGGATGATTTGTTGATCACTGGACTAAATGAGAGACATATTACTGAATATAAGGCTGATTTGAATGCTTTTTTCAAGATGAAAGATTTGAAGCTGTTGCATCATTACTTGGGAATACAGTTTAAGTAGTGTGATGGTGATATTGGCTTGTGTCAAAAAAGTTACATAGCGACATTGCTATGTAAGTTTGGACTTGAGGATTGCAAACCTATTGCCACTCCCATGGAAACAGGTTTGAAATTGAGTCTTCATGATGTTGGTGATCCTGAATATGTCATTGTTGTTGGATGCCTCATTTATGTATGCAACATGAGGTCGGATATTTAGTTTGCAATCTCACAGGTCAGCAGATTCATGCATAGCACAGGGTGTAAGCAGTGGTAGGCTGTTAAGAGGATTTTTTGTTATTTGAGTGGCACTTTACATCTTGGCTTTCTTTATCCCAAGAGGGGATCATGGCCGCTAGATTTGCATGCTTTTTCAAACTTAGATTGGCCTGGTTGTTTTGACACACGAGTGTCCACAAGTGGTTTTTGTTTCATGCTTGGTAGCTCATGCATATCATGGTTGAGCAAGAAGCAACCTACTCTAGAAACTTCTAGTTGTGAGGCTGAGTACAGGGCGGTCTTCACAGCTACGATTGTATGTGTATGGCTCAGACACCTTATGGATAATTTGGGTGTTGGATAGGACACTGCCAACACTATCTACACTGACAGTTAGAGCGCATTAGCAGTTGCGAGGAACCCAGTTTTTCATTCTCGCACAAAGCACATCGAGGTGCATTACCACTATGTCAGGGAGAGGCTCTCAGTAGGAGAGATCAGCTTGGCTTATGTGCAAACACAGGACAACCTTGCAAATCTTTTCACAAAGCATTGTTTCATGAGAAGCTTGAAGCTTTCCGCAAAGCTTTGGGCTTACTCCCCTTTGTGGATTGATCATGTCCTTAGGGCATGGCACTTCCCTTTACTCTATGTGCCAGCTCTGGTTCACCGCATCACTCCAGGGGGGATTTGTTACCTTATACATGTGGTAGTGATGTCTGTGAACACACTTAGGACCATCGGGGCTTTTTTTCCCTCACTAGGAGGTTTTTCCATCAACCCCGTGCATTGTATATACGCCCATCACTCTAGGGCTAACTCATCTTTGTTAGGAAATAAGACGTAGCTAAATAGATAATTGAGTAGATTACTTAATGGAGAGAGACAGCTTTACATACACGAGATTATAGAGTAGAGAGAGAGAGAGAGAGAGAGAGAGTACACACGATATACGTGGTTTACCCAATGTGGGCTACGTCCACGGGAAAGCAGCCACTCAATGGCTTTAGTACTTCAAAACAAGAAGTAGTTTACAAAGGGATTATACCCTTAATGGAGCTCCCGCCTTGCTTCACTCTCACCACCTCACACTCACCTTGTTGCATCCACTTCACACTATGACATGTGTGTAGAAATGGCCTCTTTTTACAGGCCAAAAGGGCTGCCCTCTCTTATGAGAGACAGCCATGTGTAGCCGCCCTTGTGCGAATAAGTCCAAATCGGACCCTCCAATCCGCCCATGTGTGGCCGCTCTTGAGAAGACAAGTCCGCTTTTGAATTCGGCCACCGGCCACCGGCCATTGACTTCCGACCACCGGCCATCGGCCATTGACTACTGGCCACCGGCCAACCGACCGGTTGTTTTCCGACCACTTTCCGGCCGCCGTCCGGCCATAATATTCCGGCGAAAAAAAAGTCTCGGGGGCCTCCGCCCCCAAGGCCTCTAAAGTTGCCCCTGATTCTTGTCCGTGAAAATTTTGGTTTTCGGTGAGTGATTTTCCTTCACGCACGATGGCTTCTCCTCATAATGGGGGCCTTACAAATGTGTGCTTTTACCACAGAAAGTTACAAGGGTAAATCAAGCTCCATACTTAACAATCTCCCACTTGGAGACTGATCTCCAAACCAAACCCGTGACTGCTTTCCATTCTGGCTTCTTATCCTTGAATGCCGATTGAAGATGAGCAAAAGCTCAACTTCTCCTTGTTGACCACCTTTGTAAACATGTCTGCAGGATTTTCACTTGTATGCACCTTTCCTAGCTTTAGCTGTCCCTCTTCCAAAAGAGTGCGTATGAAGTGATATCTCACCTCAATGTGCTTTGTCCTTGAATGAAAGATTGAGTTCTTCGCAAAATGGATAGCGCTTTGGCTATCACTGTACAAGACACAATTGTCTTGTTTGAATCCAAGTTGTTCTAAGAATCTGTGAAGCCACAGAATTTCTTTGCTTGCCTCCGTCATTGCTACATACTCTGCTTCCGTGGTAGAAAGTGAAACCACTTTCTACAGCTTTAAAGCCCATCTTATTGTTGTGCCTCCAACCGTGAACACATAGCCAGTAGTGCTCCTTCGAGTATCTTTGTCACTTGCCATATCTGCATCAGCATACCCTTCTAGAAAAATATCAATTCCTCAAAAATACAAAGCATTTGTTGTTGTCCCTTTTAGATACCTAAGTATCCACTTCACAGCTTGCCAATGCTCTTTACCTGGGTTGTCCATGAACCTACTCACAACTCCCACTGCATGTGCAATGTCTGGCCTTGTCCAGACCATAGCATACATTAGAGAACCTACCGCTGCAGCATATGGAACTTTAGACATATAGGCTATCTCCTCTTGTGTCTTTGGACACATATCCTTCGTTAGTTTAAAATGACCAGCCAAAGGTGTAGAAACTGGTTTTGCATTTTGCATTGCAAACCTTTCTAGTACCTTCTTGATGTAATCTTCTTGAGATAGCTTTATTGTCTTCTTCGTCCTGTCCCTTGATATTTTCATACCAAGTATCCTCTTTGCAGCACCTAAATATTTCATTGAAAAAGATATGGACAGCTCCTCTTTTAGGTCTTTGATGTCCTGCATGTTAGCACTTGCAATCAACATGTCATCAACATACAACATTAGGATGATGAATTTCCCATCTCCCAAATTCTTCGTGTAGACGCAGTGATCCGAGTTGCATCTTGTGAATCCATGATCCAACATCCGTCGATGAAACATCAAGTACCATTGTCTTGATGCTTGCTTTAAACCATACAAGCTCTTCTTTAATCTGCAAACCATTTTCTCCTTACCTTTTACTTCATACCCCTTTGGTTGAATCATGTAGATTTCCTCCTCTAAGTCACCGTGAGGGAATGCCGTATTTACATCCATTTGCTCAATATTTAGATCATGAGCAGCCACAAGGCTTAAGACAAGCCTAATTGAGTTCATTTTTACAACAGGAGAAAATATTTCATTGAAGTCGATACCTTTCTTTTGAGAAAAACCTTTTACCACAAGCCTAGATTTGTACCTTTTCTTCCCACCTTCTTCTTCCTTTAGCTTGTACACCCATTTGTTTTGAAGTGCCCGCTTACCTTTAGGCAACTCAACCAACTCCCATGTTTGGTTGCGATGTAGTGAGTCCATCTCCACTTGCATGCTCTTCGTCCATTCCTCTTTGGATTCATGTTGCATAGCTTCTTCATATGATTCTGGCTCTCCAGAATCTGAGATCAAGAGATGGTTGAAGGAAGGAACAAACCTTTCTGGAGGTCTACTTGCTCTTGTAGATCTTCGGGGAATAGGTTGAGGCTCCTCATTTGGTTGACGTTGTTGCACATTGTCACCGTTTGCATTCCTTGAGTCTTCACCGTCCTCAAGCTCCATGTATTCATCACCTGTTTCTTTTGTTTGTTTTCTTTCCAAGTAATCTTGGTACATATTTTGTTCATTAAAAATTACATCCCTACTCCTTAAGATTTTACCATCTTCAGGATTCCATAGGCGATACCCAAAGTCTCCTTCTCCATAGCCAATGAAGAAACACTTTTTGGACTTTGCATCTAACTTTGATCTTAGGCTTCTATCTATGTGCATGAAAGCATCACACCCAAACACTTTGAGAAATGCATAATTCACCGGTTTACCTGTCCATGCCTCTTCTGGAACTCCCCCATCCAATGCCGTTGAGGGTGACCGATTGATTAAGTACACAGACGTACTTACAGCTTCTGCCCAAAGCTCAAGCGGTAGGCCTGCATGTAGCCGCATGCTTCGTGCTCGTTCCATGATTGTCCTGTTCATCCTTTCCGAAATCCCATTTTGTTGAGGTGTCCTTGGGGTTGTCCTTTGCCTCCGAATGCCATTTCTAGCACAAAAGCTTTCAAAAGTTTGGTTGCAATATTCGCCTCCATTGTCGGATCTGAGGCATTTAACCTTGGTACCTGTTTCATTCTCCACAAAGGCTTTCCACCTTTGAAATATGGAAAATACATCGGATTTATTCTTCATGACATAAACCCATGTTTTTCTAGTCGCATCGTCTATGAATGTTACATAGTACAATGAGCCACCAAGTGATGGTGTACTTGCAGGACCCCAAACATCAGAATGACCAACTCAAGTTTTTTATTTTTTCTTTCATTTCCTGATTTTTGAAATTTTACCCTCTTTTGTTTACCATAAACACAATCTTCACAGAACTCTAAGTCCACTTCTTTCAAACCTGGTAGAAGATTCTTTGTTTGAAGGATTTGCATTCCTTTGGCACTCATATGCCCAAGTCAGTAGTGCCACACCGCACTGTCAACTTCTGTAGTTGCTGCACAAGCTGAAGGTTGTGTGCTAACAATACACAAGTAAAGTGTACCGACTTTTTCACCCTTGGCAACCACCAAAGATCGCTTTGAGATCTTCCATCGTTTGTTTCCGAATGCAATGTTGTGACCTTCATCGTCCAATGGTCCTGTAGAGATCAAATTTTTGCGAAGAGAAGGAACATGCCTAACATCTTTAAGCTTCCATTCATTTCCGTTAACAATTTTGACAGAAACTGTACCTTTGCCGACAATCTCACAAGCTTCATCATCTCCCAAGTATACATACCCAAAATTACCTTTGGTGTAGTCTTGGAAATGTTGCTTGTGTGGTGTCGCATGGAATGAAGCCCTGGAATCTACTATCCAGGAATTATACACATTGTCTAATGAGAGAATTAGAGCATCTTGCTCTACTTTACCTGCCACATTGGCCTCCGATGTTGGCTTGTTGTCTTGAGACTTTGTCTCCTTCTTCTTCTTGGACCAGCAATCCTTCTTGACGTGGCCCTTCTTGCCGCAGTTCCAACATTCAAGAACTGACTTTGTGCGTGACTTGCTCCGCCTTGAGCGATCACGACCCTTTTGGTTTTTGAACCTCTCCTTAGGCCTTCCTCTTGTTTCCATTGACAATGCAGCACTTGATGATTCTCCTGTGCTTCTCCTTCGTATTTTCTTGCTTAGGAGAACACCCACAACATCATCAAACTTAAGAGTATTTGTGCCAGAAATAGAATTACTTACAGCCATCACAAGGCTGTCCCAACTATCCGATAGAGATGATAGTATAAGGAGAGCTCGCACTTCATCATCTAAATTGATTTTCACCGATTGAAGTTGACTTATGTTTGTGTTAAAGTCATTTAGGTGTTCTGCAACTGAACCATTCTCTGCCATCTTTAGATTGAACAAGCGCTTCATAAGAAATACCTTATTGGATGCCGATGGTTTCTCGTAGAAGTCATCAAGCGACTTCATCAAGTCCTCTGTGGTCTTCATCTACGAAACATTGAAGGCCACCGTTGACGCAAAGCTTAACCGGATTTTTCCCAGTGCCTTTCGATCAAGGACAATCCATGCTTCATCTGCCATTGTTGCGGGCTTCTTCGCAAGACCGCCTAGTGGCAAATAGAGGTCCTTCTGGTAGAGATAGTCTTCAATCTGCATCTTCCAATGTTGGTAGTTTTTGCTGTTGAACTTCTCAATTTTGAGCTTCCCTTCCTCCGCCATAACTCCCACTCAATTCAAGGAATTCTTTCCTTGAGATAATTTAGCTACGAGCAAACCTTGCTCTGATACCAGTTGTTAGGAAATAAGACGTAGCTAAATAGATAATTGAGTAGATTACTTAATGGAGAGAGACAGATTTACATACACAAGATTATAGAGTAGAGAGAGAGAGAGAGTACACATGATATACGTGGTTCACCCAATGTAGGCTACGTCCACGGGAAAGCAGCCACTCAATGGCTTTAGTACTTCAAAACAAGAAGTAGTTCACAAAGGGATTATACCCTTAATGGAGCTCCCGCCTTGCTTCACTCTCACCACCTCACACTCACCTTGTTGCATCAACTTCACACTATGAAATGTGTGTAGAAATGGCCTCCTTTTATAGGCCAAAAGGGCTGCCCTCTCTTATGAGAGATAGCCATGTGTAGCCGCCCTTGTGCGAATAAGTCCAAATCAGACCCTCCAATCCGCCCATGTGTGGCCGCCCTTGAGAAGACAAGTCCGCTTTTGAATTCGGCCACCGACCACCAGCCATTGACTTCCGACCACCGGCCATCGGCCATTGACTACTGGCCACCGGCCAACCGACCGGTTGTTTTCCAACCACTTTCCGGCCGCCATCCGGCCATAATATTCCGGTGAAAAAAAAGTCTCGGGGGCCTCCGCCCCCAAGGCCTTTAAAGTTGCCCCTGATTCTTGTCCGTGAAAATTTTGATTTCCGGTGAGTGATTTTCCTTCACGCACGATGGCTTCTCCTCATAATGGGGGCTTTACAAATGTGCGCTTTTACCACAGAAAATTACAAGGGTAAATCAGGCTCCATACTTAACAATCCTTCCATTGCACACTAAGTAATACACTCTCTATTGTGTGCGTGGAGCTTCCTTCATCTTCTCCAAGCTCTGTGTTTTCTTGCAACCCTAACTCCAACAATAAGAATCTTCTTGATGTCAATCAAAGGGACCACCTTTCTTAGCACTTTATCTTTTCCTTTGTAGTACAGTTTATGGTTGATCATCTTGTACCTAATGGCCTTAATACAAACTAACCATTGCTTTGATCCCCTTGGTGAGATCATACGAGCATTCACCTATATCCAAAAAGCGCATAATGTCTTCCATGCAATTACTACCTTGAAACATTGGTTGTTCCAACACAATGGCCCCTACAAAAATGTTTTGTAGGCTCTCACTAGCCAAAGTATCTGCATCTTAGTTCTTCTTCCTAAGCACTTAGCATAGTTGGACTACCTATAAGTGCTCTAAAATCTCCTTAACTCAACAAAGAAAGCCATGAAAAATGTGGTTTTTGCAAGCCCAAATTCCTTTTATCTATTTGACAAGTAGCATAGAATCTTCAAACACATTAAGACGTTGAATTTTGTGGTTTATGCACCACTCAAGTCCTAAGGTAAGAGTTGTGCACTCCACTTGATTGTTAGAATGTGTAGCCTTGAGTTGTTGCTCCATAAAGATTATTTTGTTACCATCTTTATATCAAGAACTACAACACCTGAAGTAACCTTCTTACTAGTTCTTTTGTAAATCCCATCAAAGTAGAGAGAATAAGCCATTTTTAATTTTATAGGTTGTGATCCTATTGGTTTCTGCCCTATAGATTTAGGTTTCATTTTTTTCTCAAAGTGACGGTGAGTTAGAATACCTGCCAACCTAACTCTAGTAGAGCTCTCTACTTGCACTGTGGATCAAACTCCCATAGTCCCACAAGCTAGTGAGAAACGCATACTACACAAAATAGTACCATATTTGGTACTATTTAAGAGAGGATTTGAAATTGTGTAGAATATAGTTCCATACAATAATTAGATCACAAATATATGCCTCCTACAACACATAGTATGGGTTAGGGTCCTGCTCAAACTTGTAGCACATTCAAGCATGCATGCACACCTAGTACCATATAGCACATTATTGAAGCATACAAACTTTAACTAGCTGGGAAATTTTCCCACACTTACCTAAATGTAGATTTTTTGAATCCAATAACATAGTTGATTGCACACACATATGCATGCATGCAAAGGTGCATTCAAACATGCATGGATCAAACATGAGCAAGGAAACAAAGTAGCAGTAGGGATCTTCAATGCTCACCTCCCTTGTGGACTTGCTTGGACCCTCTTCATAAATAAGGACAAATGCTCACTCTGAACTTTGCATGGATAGTCTTCTTAGCACTTATCCTTGTGTTGGGGGTGCTTTTCTGCTCCACCTCCATTGTAGGTGTTGGTGTCTTATTATTGATGATATGAGGGGATTTCATGGCACTGTCCTTGCCTTTTGGTTTTGGTTTGGGCCCTAATGAGGCTTTGGTAGCAGACTTGCATGTTGGGGTCCTCAGAGAATAGCATTGTGAGCTCCTTTAGAAGAGAAAGAAGCACAACTAGGGCAGAGCACTATTAGGGCTAGAGTTCTGCCCATTGTATTAGTAGAGCAAGTTGTCCTTCACACAGCAACTACAAGCGAGACTCAACACGATGTTTTTTGAAATGATGCTTCTTTGCTCTTCCCCATGAGTTCAACCATTCACCACTCTAAACAATAATGAACCCATCACCTTATGTTTCTTTGACACGTATGGTCACACTTTTAATTTTGTCTTAATTTGCCTTCAAAATTAGAAAAAAAAATTACAAACAGTAGATTCTCCTTGAAATTCCAAAGGCTATGTGGTCAAAGTACCAATCATGTGAAAAAAAGTTGGTCCTTTTTTTGTAATGCCAAAGCTTGCTTTTAGTCAAAGAGGAAACATCACTTTTGGTCATTTGTTGGCATTAAATCCTAATTGAGGAGACAATGGCCTACCAGTGTTAGTACCAAGCTTCCACGAGAAAAAAGGAGGCAGTGCATGTGGTGCAAAACATGGCATTGAGGGTGGGAAATCCCATTGATGTGTTTCCTCTTATTGAAGCCCTCATTGAGAAGAAGATGCAAGTCCACGCGTACATGGATAGTGAAGCTCAAATATGCATCATGATAGAGTGTGCTATGAGAGAGGTAGGTGTAAAGGTGGTTGCTAGGTTAAATGTGTGCATGAGGATGGAAAATTGTGCTAAGGCGAGGCGCTTGGGCATAGATCAAGATGTGAAGGTAAAGGTTATGGGAGTTGAATGCCTCATTGATTTCTGATAAAAGAAAGTGATAATGTATATCTTACCATTTTGGGGAGGTCATGGCTATTGGCTATGGGAGTTAGGCAGGATTAGGAAAATGAATCGTTTATATTGCCAAAGAAAGAGAACAACAAGTAGGTAATATTGGATCAGAATAAACAAAGCCACTTTCATCCTTAGCAGTTGAAGATGAGGGACATTTTATGACAATCTACGAGTACAAGGTGGAGATTGCCTATGACGAAGGATACACAAGTACTAGAAAAAAAGAGATTGATGATGATATTTTGAAGATTGACATAGACTTGCTCGGGGTTTGCATAGACACACTCAGTAAGGGAAATGTATGCCTTCTCATGTTCATGGTATATATGGCGTAGAAATGGCTAATATGTTGGAGGAAGACTTGAATGAACGACGAGCAAAGGAGAGCTATGTGAAGTAGTGCAATCTTATCTTAATCTATTTGCGACTGAGTACACAAACTTTTGAGGAGCTAAGGGGGTAAGGCACAAAATTTGGCTCAAAGAAAGGTACATGCCAAAGGCACAAAACTTACAAAGAATGAGGGAGATTTAACAAACAGCCTTATGGAAACGTAAACAAGCTAGTTGAAGTAAGGTTTATTATCTTGTGCATGAATCAGACTGGGTTTTCTTGGTTGTCATCAATAATTCCAAAAATAATGGTGAGATAAGGGTATGTATTTACAATAAGCCACTTAATGCTGCTACACAATGAAATCATTACCCTTTGTTGTTTCAAGATGAAATTCTAAACCAGGTTGCAAGTCATGAGAGGTATTCAATTATGGATGGCTTCTCAGGGTATTTCCAAATTGGTATAGGTCAAGAGGATAAATTTAAGACTACTTTTATCACTCCTTGGGGATATAAGCAAAAGTGTAGATGTGTTTGTGTATTTAGTACAAGAAGAAACATGTGAAGAGCTAGAGGTAGGAAGAACCTTTGTGATGTGGTTTGATGGTGCTTATGGAAGAGTGTTGCAAGAAGCTGGTGGAGGGGCGGTCATTCAAGACCCTCAAGGTAAAGTGGTAATTTCCAATCTCATGACCTCGCGAATCTTCATACAAATAATGAAGCGAATTACTTGGCCCTCCACTTGGTGATGTTTGGAAATGATGTGCCAGGTGGGGTGGCCTCTACACCACACATAGCCTGAATTCCCCAAGCATTATCTCAGAGGGGGTCGGGGGGGGGGGGGGGGGGTATCCTATAACTATAAAGGGGGCACCACCTAGCATAAGTGCAGCTAGGACGCAAACATAGATGACCTAGAGTGGTAGGAGTGAGATGCCATCTAGGTAGCCAACATAAAACAATGAGATAACAACGTCCGGATAGAGAGAATGCCTAGTCAACAATCGGGAGTGTGTGCTCGAGAGAGGTATGTGACAAAGGTTAGAATGGAGCATGACTGACTTGTGATGGCACACTTGATGAAAAACAAGTAGAGTGATATACAGGGGAGAATCATCCCACGGATATGGGGAGGAAAAAGCTAAGGAGAAGAGAGAATGGACTTAAAGATCGTGATAGGATTGCATAATTTTATTGATGATGATGATACTTACAAATAGTGATCTTGGCTGATACCAACCTTGCTCTTGACATTGGGGTACATGATGGAATGCGAGCACCATATGCTACATGGCAAACTTTGGAGTTAGTGGTGTTATCACGTTAGCGGGAGGTTAGTTGAGAAAAACACCAAGACGATGAAGTCGCCAACGATGTCGATCACTACCAAATAAACCTGGACGTATTTCATCAAAGTGCTCAAAGAAACTTGCTAACAACCAATCCATGTAGTAACCCTCAAAAGCTCAGTTCAGGAAAAAAAAGCCGATAATAGTTCGGTCACAGTGGCCAGTAAGGAAATAAACATTACTATAGAAGTTAAGCCAAAGTATAGTAAATATGGAGGAAATAAAAATTTTTGCAATAAATTTCATACGCCATGCATGATTTATCACCAACCTAAGATGCAACACCCTGCCCTACCAGTTTCATTATGCACAGAGTTTTAGCAAGCACACCAACTGTATGCTCGGTAGGAAAAAGCCCTCAAACTTTCTTTCTAGAACACACACAATGCATACAAGGCTAAGTAAGGGGCAAGAGCTTCCCTCACCTCTATTTATAGCAGCACATGGAGGTCATTTCAACAAAATTGTTTAAATGATATAGGGAGGGAAGTATCCTTAGAGGGGGGTCACAATGTTTCAGCCAACATTCCCCACTATAATGTTTAATGGCAGATCATCCACAACGTGGTGCAAAACAGGTTGTAACCTCAAAGGCGGTTCTTTTTAAGTTTTAAATCCACAAATGGAGGGATTTTTTTTAACAAGGTTGGGTTTTATTCCAAAAAGGTAAACCATAACAGTAAATGGCATGTGTGTGTGTGTGTGTGTGTGAGAGAGAGAGAGAGAGAGAGAGAGAGAGAGAGTTGTTGGGGTGTAGGCCAGGTGACTGTGGGAAACCACCCTTACTCACTTTCTACCTAATGAATATAAGGAGAGAAAATGAGAGAGTTGACCTCCTCTCCACTAACCCAAGTGTGTTGTGTACAGCTTCTCCTTCATCCCCTTCCCCCTTCTCCTTCCCTCTCTTGCACACTCCGTACACGCGCACACAGACACATCAATTGGTATCAGATCTTAGGGAGCTTGCCGACATCCCTGGCTACACCCTGTGTGTGAAGAAACTCTAAGTTGAGGAGGAAATCAAGAGAGCTTGAAAGCTCAGCAAGCAAAAATTTGGGCAGAGAGCTTTGCACAGATTTAGAGCTTGAAAATGCTTGGAACTTAGGCAACCACGACATCAAGTTCGGGCAGTAAGCAGGAAATTGGGGAAAGCATAGACTTTGAGGAAGATCGAGCAATAGATCAATTTGAATAGGCAATCGAAAGAAGGCATGTCAAGTAGCTCTAGCATGTAAATTAAGACCAAGCAAGGGAATCTTGACAGAAGGCAGTTGAGATCTGCTGGCTAAAGTGAGCTTGAAAAGGGCAAGCACATTTTGCAGCTCACGAGCTCGTGGGCAAGGAAACTAAACCAAAGCAAAGCAAGCTTGGGAGCTGCAGAACCAAAATCAAAGCTTGAGCAAGGCGACAAACCGCAACAGCGAATCAAAAGAAGCAAGTACCGAGCAGGGCTCACACACACACACTGTGTGTGTATAAGCAGCAAATTGAGGGGAACATTGAGCCAATCCAAGCAAAGCACCGTGAGCAGCTAAGAGAATCGGGTAGTGCTGCATCAAGCACGGGATTAACGACTTGAAGCGTGCAAAGAGCTGTAGCAGACAGCACTGGCAAAGAGCAACACACACACACACACACACACACACACACACACACACTCAAGCCTTGCAGTAGTAGGTCATCGACATCCACACTCACACACACACACACACACACACACACACATCCTCATTAATCGTGCATCTCGCTAGGCTTTCAACAGAGAGCAACAGAATTGATTTTTTCCTTTAAATTCAAACTTAATGGTGTGTGTGCAAGGGCTCACTCCCATAGAGCCATCGACAAACCCCCCTTTGATCCTCTGACCTGCAACTCCTTGACCGCTCACACACACATGCCTGAGAAAGAATGAGAGAGAGCTGTGTGTGTGTGTGTGAGAGAGAGAGAGAGAGAGAGAGAGCGAGCAAGCGAAAGAAAAATCAGAAACCGATCGTTTTTTGGCTTGCGCTCACATGCACACACACTGACGTGTGCAGGTGCGGGCAAGTAAACTCGGCATTATCCGGCATCGGCTCGAGTTCAGACTTCAAGCATCGTCTACGGCTATTTGGCTAGCCACTCCCGTCCAGCAGCGGGAGACAATACCGACAGCAGTGATTTGCTGCTTCGCATCGATACATCAATCCATTTCTAGTGCACCGGCTCGATATCCTTACACATTGTGGTAGATTTCTCAATATCCGGCCCAACACCGGTTTCACACGGACAACCTTTTCCCGCAATCGACAGTTGTACTTGCCACATGCATGGGTGAGGTACTTTTACCATAGACATTGGCATCGAGTGCACCGATCATGCTGTATGGCACGGTTTTCGGCTACGACACCTTTGGCGGCTATTCGACTAGTGCATTTTTTCCCGGCAGCAGAAATCGATACATAGCGACACCGACATGCAGGTTACAGGTTATAGGGGATTTTTTAGCCTATTCACACACAGATTCTCCAGATTACCAGACACAACGCTTTCACATGCGATTTGGTAGTCATTTCGAGAGCAGATTCTCTGCGGACAGATGCATTGACAAATGCTTTTTTTTTGTGAGCACACCTAGCGCTAATAAGCTCTTTTGAGAGTAGATATCCCCGCAGGGATCACTTTTACTACATGCAGTAGTTCTTGGCACATGTTTGAGCACGGTTTTACTCATGTACATTGAGTTGCAAACACTGTACTACGTGCGGAACCATTTTTGAGTATTTTGGCAATTTTTCTCGACCATTTCTGAGACTTGGACCGGAAGAGCCCTTTCTGAGACTGTGACTAATCCATTTGTGTGTGCATTAGACTTTGGAGGGTCAATAGCATGAGGTTTTCTTTGAGCTGGGTGTGTTCAAATGTTGAGACACCTTCAGTGATACAGGTAGCTGGAGTTTCCCATTTTTGGTACCCTCGCCATAGGATATGTATCTGGACAATTTTTTGTGCTTTTGACATCGAGTTGGCGATCACACAGCAGTGGTTTTGTGCAGTAGATGCCCAGTTAGTGCAGTTGGCACATTTATGCGTATTTTGAGTTGAGTTTTGACTCCCCATATAAAGAAGACTCTGCCAAAATTTCTACAGCTTCTCGCCATAGTTTGGTACCTCTCAAACCCTCTTGTCAGTGATGGCTTCTTCCTCAGAAAAGGAGGAGTATTTCATTCACAAGTTTGATGGTAGCAACTTCACCATGTGGAAAGAGCGCATGAAAGATTTTTTGACAAACAAAGGCCTTTTAGAATCATTGAAAGAGCGTGCAGAGGATGATGACTATACGCAAACTCAGTGGGAGCTTTTGGATGTGAGAGCCATGGCTACGATATGTCTACATCTAGCCGAGTCAGTGTTCTTCACTATCATAGGGAAGACAACAACCAGGGAACTTTAGGATAGCTTATGTTCAGCATGGGAGAGCAAAAGTACATCCAACAAAGTTTTTCTCATGAAAAAGCTTATGAAGCTCAACATGAAAGAAGGTAGCATAGTTTCTGGTCACTTAAATGAGTTCAACTCCTTGTTCAGACAGCTGACATCTCAGGGTTCTAAGGAGTTTGACAACGAACTCGAGTCTATATTCTTGCTATGCTCTCTACCCAATTCATGGGACATCTTTTGCACAGCCATTAGCAATTCGGCTCCGAATGGCAAGTTAGTGTTCAATTTTGTCACAGATGTGTTGCTCATTGAAGAGATTCGATGTAAATCTCTCGACGATGCTAATCATGGAGATACATATATGGCTGGCAGTTCAACAAAGGGAAGAGGCCGTGACAGGAAAAAATACAAAAGCAAAAGTAGAGAGCGACATCCTCGTATTCCTAACAGACACAAGAACTCAAGTAGTGTCGCAACTAGTGACCGTAGTATCCTCCTCCTCCAGTGATGCTCATTATGCCAATAGAGATTCATGCTGAGGTCATAGAAAATCCCTCAGATGTTCTCATTTTCACTTCAGATCTCACTGCTGATGCTTTGGTTTCACAAGATGAGGGTTATGCACAAAATTGGATTCTTGATTCTGGTGCAAGTTTTCATGTCACGCCGCATAGAGAGTAGTTTTCCTCTTATGCATCCACGCATAGAATAGTCAAGCTTGGTGATTCCTATGAGCTTGACATTATTGGCATTGGTGATGTGAAACTTCAAATGCATAATGGCACTACTTTTGTGTTACAAAATGTCAGACATGTGCCCAAGCTTACGAAGAGCTTGCTTTCTATAGGGCAATTGGATGATCTTGGCTACACTACAGTTTTTGGTAATCGTTCTTGGATGATTCTCAAGAACAACCTTATCATGATGAAAGGCCATAAAAACGGATCGCTATACTCCATGTTTGTTTTGAGTGTCAACGAACACTCTATCTATGTTGCCAAGCTGCCATCTAATGAGTTGTGGCATAGCCGGATAGGGCATATTAGCCAAAAGGGAATGAAAACACTTTAGCGTTTTGGCTACTTACCTGTGTTAGATTACATGGACTTTCCATTGTGTGAGCATTGTCTATATGAAAAACAGACTAGGTTGACATCTTCGCCATTAAACAAGAAATCGTTACCATATACATGTGCTATTGAGCACATGCGTGTTTTTGACTATTTGGCATATGCTTTGGTGCCACAAACACAGCGCAGAAAATTGGATGATAAGGCTGTCAAATGTATTTTTGTTGGTTATAGTGCTGAAAGCAAAGGTTAACAGGTTGTATCATCCACAAACAAAACGAATTCCGATTTCATGGGATGTAGTTTTTGTGGAAGATTCTGTTCAGCCCTTGCTGTCATGTACTAGAGATATTACATGTAAGCTCACAGAACATTTATGACACTTTGTTGCCTCTTTTCAGTGGTGGAAATACGAATGTAAGTTCCAATGAGGCAAATGTATAGCCTATGGGGGTTTCTGAAAATGTTACAGATCAGCCTATTACTGATGCAGATGTACATGATGTACTTGATGAGGAAAGGGCTAAAAATGAGCAGGCTAGAGGTATGCCAAAATGGCTGGTGCACACTTTGCATGACAGTAAATTGGATACACCTTTGTCTAGTTGTACTCGTTCAGGCTCTCGCTATGCATCTTATACATCAGATTGTTATGCTTTGGCTGTGTCTAGCTTACATGAGGTTGAGGAGCCTCTGTCTTTTGATGAAGCACAGAATTCAGAAAATTGGATCGCTGCCATGCAATCAAAATATGATGCACTTCACATGGACTTTATATGATTTGCCTCTTGGAAAAAAGGCCATTGATACGAAGTGTGTTTACACGTTGAAACGCAAGCTGGATGGTGAGATCGATCGCCATAAGGCTTGACTTGTTGCAAAGAGTTATGCACAACAAAAAGGCATAGATTATGAAGAGACTTTTGCTCCCACTTGTCGTATGACTACTGTGCATTTTCTATGTGCAATGGCAGCTCATTTTGGTTGGGATGTACATCAATAAGACATTGTTACTGCTCTCTTGAATGGTGATATATTTGAGGAAGTTTATGTAACGTAGCCTCGCGGTTTTGTCATAAAAGGACAAGAGGACAAAGTGTGTAGATGTAAGAAGGCTTTGTATGGGTTGAAGCATTCTCCTCGTGCTTGGTATGAGAAAGCTGACACTCATTTGGTCAAACGAGGCTTTCGTAAAAGTCCAACAGAAAGCACATTGTATGTAAAGCGTGAGGGTGATGTACTTCTCATTGTGGTTCTTTATGTCGATGATTTGCTGGTCACTGGACCAAATGAGAGACATATTGCTGAATTTAAGGCTGATTTGAATGCTACTTTCAAGATGAAAGATTTGGGGCTATTGCATCATTACTTGGGTACACAGTTTAAGCAATGTGATGGTGGTATTGCCTTGTGTCAAAAAAGTTACATAGAAACATTGCTATGTAAGTTTGGACTTGAGGATTGCAAACCTATTACCACGCCCATGGAAACAAGTTTGAAGTTGAGTCTACATGATGCTGGCAATCCTGCTGATGTCACTCTTTATCAAACTGTTGTTGGCTGCCTCATTTATGTATGCAACACGAGGCCGGATATTCAGTTTGCAGTCTCACAGGTCAGCAGATTTATGCATATCCCAGGGTCTAAGCATTGGCAGGCTGTCAAGAGGATTTTTTGCTACCTTAGTGGCACTTTACATCTTGGCTTGTTTTATCCCAAGGGGGGATCATTGCCGCTAGATTTAAATGCTTTTTTGGACTCAGATTGGGCTGGTTGTTTTGACACGTGAGTGTCCACAAGTGGTTTTTGTTTCATGCTTGGCAGTTCATGTACATCATGGTTGAGCAAGAAGCAACCTACTGTGGCCACTTCGAGTTGTGAGGCTGAGTACAGGGAAGTATTCACGACTATGGTTGTGTGTGCATGGCTCAGATGCCTTATGGCTGATTTGGGTGTTGGATAGGACACTGCCAACACTATCTACACTGACAGTCAGAGTGCATTAGCAGTTGCGAGGAACCCAATTTTTCATGCTCACACAAAGCACATTGAGGTGCATTACCACTATGTCAGGGAGAGGCTCTCAGGAGGAGAGATCAGCTTGGCTTATGTGCCAACACAGGACAACCTTGCAGATCTTTTCACAAAGCATTGTTTCGTGAGAAGCTCGAAGCTTTTCGCAAAGCTTTGGGCTTACTCCCCTTTGTGGACTTAGTTGTCTGCATTGCCCTGCAATGCACCTGCTAAGCGCCTTTTTGCGGATCCTTTAGTAAGGCGAGGTATCCAAATTTCAAGGGTGGAGGCCCCATGGTTTCCTAGACCATGCCTCGCTATTCCGTTAAGCATAAACCCCTGTTGCATGCACATTTTTCTAGACCCTACACCAAACTGAAATCGTTCTTGGTTCTCGGCCTGTAGTCTACGGGCAAGCTTCCAAGACGTCAAATTTTAATAAGGTGGTGGCAGAAGAAAAAAGCCACGCGTCGACGAGACAGGGATGCCATGTTGAAAGTGAACCTGATCTTGTGATGTTAGGCACTGACTCACCCAGCCAGCCAGCCAATAAATCCCAAAATACGAGCTACTTCTCTTGGTAACAGATTACATAGTAGCATTACATTTTGATAACACACTACCTACAGCTTGTAATATTGCAAGTGGGTTTTGCAGCAAAGTGCATTATTAAGCAAAGAGAGATGGGAGGAGTGTTTGGACAACCTCCTAGAGGAGGGCATGGAGGCCCTAGTGGACCCCATGGAGGTGGAGGGCCAGGCCGCGGCGGCGGTGGCTCTCTCTCTCTCAGTGGCTTATTGTAGGTCTTGCTGCCTTGCAGGTAGTGGAATGAGCAGGGGATGGATATGGCGGTTGCCACAATATTCCCCCAAAGATTACCTATTGTGAAAAGCAAAGTGCTTTGACGGTTTCACGTGAAGCAAGGCTTCTAATTTTTGCACTAAGATATTGTCCATTGACTGAGCATCAAGGGCATTGGCACACAAGTTCGAGAATTTGGCAAAGTAAGGATATGAGCCCACAATTCACGTATGACAACGGTGGATTGTGATGTATCCATGTCCGCTAGTGCAAGGCACTTTCGATATCGGCTCCATTTGTAGGGGCCGTCATTGTCACCAAGGGGCAACACCTCTGCATGCATGGCGTGCTAGTGAGGTAGATAGAATTTCAACTCAGTACTGCTTACACTTCCGCTATAATGTCAACTACCCTGTCAAGGACACAATAAGTTAATGATGTTTATAATTTTTTTTGTTTATGTTTATTCATAGGAAAAGTGCAATACTTAAGTCACTATGCTATAGTCATGACCACATACAAGGTAGGTGGGTCAAGATGTGACTTAAATCACCTCTCTCTACGAGAGCATTGTACAAGCACACTGTTGTAGTCTTATGGATAAGCTACCACATAGCCATTGTCTGCACATATGCATACAGAGGGGGGAAACAAAAGAGTAGAATAAGGGATTTTTCTCAGCCCAACATTCTCTTGCTCTCTTTCTAAATTTTCTGTGCGAAAAGTGAAACTACGCATGATTTTACTAAAATCTTTCTATACCGATATGGTAATAGAAAAAGAATAGAGCCATCTGTTTGTGAAGGGCTAAATGCCACCTATTTTGGAATGGCTAAGAGTTATCTATTTTTAATCCATCAGTGATTGCTTTCAAGATCGAACAATTCTATCTAGTTGAGTACCCATTGATTCTAATGGACAAGCAAGACTCTTGCCATTAGCTATTTTTTGGGCATTACTTTAGCACTACATACTTTAAGTATGAAGATAAAGTCGGATGTCCTCAAGGCATGGCACTTCCCTTTACTCATGTGCCAGCTCTCGTTCACCACATCACTCCAAGGGGGATTTGTTACCATATACATGTGGTAGTGATGTGTGTGAACACACTAGGACCGTTGGGGCATTTTTTCCCTTTTTAGGAGGTTTTTTCCCCCATGGTATATACCCCCATCACTCTAGGGCTATCTATCTTTCCATTGCACACTAAGTAACACACTCTCTATTGTGTGCCTTGAGCTTCCTTCGTCTTCGCCAAGCTGTGTGTGTTTCTCTGCAACCCTAATTCCAACAGAAACTAAGCGAACCCCTAGACTTGGTGCACATTGATTTGTGTGGTCCAATGCCACATAAAACTCTAGGGGGGACAACTACTTTCTCACGTTCATAGATGGTTCTACCAGAAAGGTGTGGGTGTATCTCCTTAAGTGTAAGGAAGAGGTCTTTTCAACATTCCAAAAATTCCTCGCCATGGCTGAGAACCAATTGAGAAAAAAACTTAAATCTTTTGCATGGACAATGGTGAAGAATACGTCTCCACGGAGTTCAAGGATTTTTGCAATAGAAGAGGCATTTGGTGGCAGTTTATTGCTCCGTACACGGGTGGAAGCATGAGTGGGTGGACACAATAGTTGTGTCTGGGACATCACTTTTAGGAGAGTGAGGAAGCTAGTAATTCTCATCCTTTGAAACATTAAAATCTATTTTTTGGGACTACTATTTTTGAAAACGTGGTCAGACTCACGAAGTACCATTTCATTATGGCAAGTGAATTTTTTGAACGTGGTGACATAACGACCATCCCGCACTCTGTAGCATCTGTGTTCTCACAACTATGGAACATTGCTCTCTCTCTCTCTCTCTCTCTCTCTCTCTCTCTCTCTCTCTCTCTCTCTCTCTCTCTCTCTCTCTCTCTCTCTCTCTCTCTAGCTCTTCCTGTATTGCTCTCTCACTCTCTCCAAGCGTCTTTCTTCTGCTTTGTAGGTGAGTAGCGCTCATGGTGGAACTTGCATCTTTGGAAGGGGAGGATAAGGAGCAGATGCCTTGCCATTATACCTGTTTCTCTCCCTCTCTTTTTAACTATTTTGCTTTGGGCAGGTTTGTTAAATGAACTTGTTATGTTTGGGGTGGGAGTGAGGACAGAATTTGAGGAGATATGTACATATGGTTAGTCACACGATCTGTAGTCTCTAATTTATTCATAGTTGTTGCCTTGTATTGTAAAATCTGGGGAGGTATGTACATATGGTTAGTCACACGATTGGTGGTTATTATCTACACGACCAAGGATATTATGATTGTCTTTAATTTATCTATGGTTGTTACATTGTATTGTATTGCTGGGAAGGAGGCACTCAATGTAGATAGTAAGCATAGAACACCACATGGTGGTCTAGAGCAACATTCATGACATCAACACAATGAAATGACACAAAGAGCTGTAGAAGTGAGAATCCTTTAGATGTTAGTTTCTCTGTTCAGGGTTCCCATTCCCTGCATTCCCCGTGACGATTTGATCCTGGCAATACCTGTTGTTTATGTCATGATAGCTCATTATTTCATCGAAACATTTTTTGGGTTCCTACTTGCTTTTTGGGTTCCTACTTGCTTTTGCAACACTTTTTTCTGTGAATCTGAAGATGCCTTGGTGGGCTGTTGCTCTAAAGCCTCTTTTTGATTATGACTGCACTATCTAAAGCTCCTTGTAGCTTAGCTAATGATTGTAAATAAGTCACTGTGTTATGTTTTTTATGGTTGGTTCATTTCAGGACTTGAAGCAGGCAATGGTGATCAAGGAGTATGAAGCTTTCCGCAAGAGAGAACAAAGAGCCCGATTGAAGAGAAGAGCAGATGTAGGTTTGGTTGTTGAAAGAGAAGGGAATGAAGCAGCCAAAGGAATAGAAGACTTAACAAAGGCACAGGGCTATGCAGAAATCATCAAGAATGGAAAAAGAGCAAAGATAGCGAATGGGATTGCACGATATGTACTTCAAAGCACAAGTGGAATGGACATGGACACCAAGAAAGACCTCTTCAATCGGATGATTCAGGACCCTTCACTGAAAGATATCCAGAACGACAAAGCATCAACACCTTGTTTTGCAGATACACTGATAGGAAATATTCGGAACACACTTCAAGACTTGAAGAGGCCACAAACTGAAGATGAGATGTTCCTCAAGAGGTCTACCATGATGATGCTTTTGAACTCAAAAAATCCAGAGGAGTCACAAGGCCTTAATGTTAATGTTGTCTCCAAGCTACTTTCTATTCATAGAAGGAACTTGTATGGAGCCAAGAATCGGCTACTCCAACAAACTGAGAAGACCACTTTGTCCTTTGCCACATGTCATCGAAGTCTTCAAAAAAGTCACATACTTGGAGAGGTAAAGGAGCTAATAGTCAACTTTTGGATGCTTGAGACTCGTGTATCCCCCAACAAAAAAGACATATGTCGAAAGAGAATTGGTCGGAAGGAGTATATCGAACATCCCATCCATTTATTGGAAGTATCAAAGGTATGGAAGAAAGTGTATGCCATGTAGTGGCTTTTTGTATTTGTTAGATACTCTTGCCGAGTAGAAGCTTTTCGACTGCACAGCTATTTGAATTACTTACATAACTATTGCCAGGGTTTTTAGCTGCCAATTATTGACCATTATCTATCTATTTTGCTGCCAATTATGTGTTTCATGGCTGTTTGTTATAGTTATTCTTTGGCAATGGCTAGTTAATAGTTGTCAAATTTTGGCTGGTAGCTATCCATGTTTTATAGATAACTCTTGTCACACTAATAGATATCAAATGCATTTTACTTCATAGCCACCCACTAGCTATGTTGTACCATCTTATAACTAGTCAAATATATGTCGTAGTTGTTCACTATATTGGCCAGTTGTTGATAGCCGTCAAAATTTGACCGGGGCAGCTATGTGTTGTTACATAACTTCTGCCAAGCTATCTGATTGATATTGATATTGATAGCCAATAATGACTATTTTTGTAATTACCTACTTGTTGATAGTGATAGATACTAATAATTGTTCTGTTATTAGCAGTTGTGTAATAGCTATTGATCAGGTATTTGCCTTAGGTGAAACTATTTTATAGCTAGTGATTTCTATAAAATATCTCTTGATAGCTCTTTGATAGCAATTGATAGTTGTTCATGGCTTGTGATTGCTATTTCATAGCCAAAATTTTCTTTTTAATAGGTAATCAATAGATATTTTATAGCTAGTCAATGACATTCTATAGCTAGTGATGACTATTGATAGCTAATAATCAAGTATTTTCTTTAGGATGAGGTATTTCATAGCTAGTCAGAGCTATTTGATAGTTATTCATGGCTAGTGATTGCTATTTCATAGCTAGTGTTTGCTATTTGAAAGATATTTTATATGTAGTAATTGCTATTTTATAGCTATTGGTAGCTCTTTGATAGCTACCGATAGCTATTCATAGCTAGCAATTGCTATTTTATAGCCATTTATTGGTATTTGATAGCTAAATAATAGATATTTCATAGCCGATGATTGCCATTTTATAGCTAGTGATCGCTATCAATAGCTAATAATCAAGTATTTTCCTTAGTTAAAGCTATTTCATAGCTAGTGATTGTTTTTTCATAGCTATTGATAGTTGTTCATAGCTAGTGCTTCTTGTTTCATAGCTATTGATAGCTATTTGATAGATATCTCATAGCTAGTGTTTGCTGCTATTTCATAGCCAAAGCTATTCCATAGCTAGTGATTGCTACACGATAGCTACTAGAACAGCGCTTTGATAACTATAATAGCTAATGATAGCTATTTCATAGCTAGTGTTTACTAGTTGATAGCTATTTTATAGATAGTAATTTCTATGAGATAGCTATTGATGTTCATAACTACTATTTGATAGCTATTAATAGCTCTTTGGTAACTGCTATTTGATAGCTTTTCCCAGGTAATGGTTGTTTCATAGCGATTGACTGCTAATGGATAGCTATTGATAGCTAGCTATTGGTAGCTATTCATAGATAGTGCTTGTTTTATAGCTATTGATAGCTTTTTGATAGATATCTCATAGCTAGTGTTTGCTATTTCATAGCCAAGGCTACTTTATCGCTAGTGATTGCTACTCGATAGCTAATAATAGCTCTTTGATAACTATAATAGCTTTTCATAGCTAGTGATTTCTATTTCATAGCTAGTGTTTAGTGATTGCTATGTGGTTTCTATTGGTAGCTCTTTGATAGCTATTGACAGATCTTTAATAGTTGTTTATAGCTGGTGATAGCTACCTCTCAACTATTGATAGCAATTCTTAGATATTTCATAGCTAGTTATAGCTATTGATTTTGATAACTGCCATTTGATAGCTATTGGTAGCTCTCTAATAGTTATTGATAGTGAATGATCAAGTGTTTGCTTTAGGTGAAAGGTAATTTATAGTTAGTGATTGTATACGAAAGCTACTAGTAGCTGTTTGATAGCCTTTGATAGCTATTCATAGCTAGTGATTTCTACTTTATGGGTATTTGATAGATAATGATAGCTTTTTTCTATAGATATTTATAGCTAGTGATTTTTATTTCATAGCTTTTGCTAGCTATTAATAGCTACGCTTACTATTGATAGCTACTGATAGCTAATGGGTAGCTTTGACACATGATTTCTTTGTCATTCAAGCATTCTTGTTGTGGAATGCAGGCTGAGCTCTACCAACGTTTCAAGGATGCCAATCCGGATGTAGCAATCCAGCTTCGTGCTTTTGAATCAGAGAAGCCCTACTTTGTGCAAAAGCTAAAGGATAGGCTGACGTTGTTGTATTTACCATGTGAAAATTTCATATTTGAAGGAGGCTCTGAATCATATGCATAGTCAAGCATTTGAAATGCATGTGGTGGGTTGTGCAAATGTGCATGCGCTGTGTGCAATGATTCATCACTTGCAGGAACATATGTTGCTACAAAGTACAGTGTGAAGAGCATTTCAAAGCTTATAGATTCTCTATTGTGTCCCAAGAAAGCTGGCTCTACCTACCATGGTCTAAAATGCCACTTGGGTCAATGTACAAAATGTGGGGCAGAGAAATTTGTATGTTTTCCACAGGAGCTGCTAAAGGATGCAAGAACCATCAAAGTCAAAGTATTTAAGGATGTGGAAACAAGCAAATGTGAAGGTGCAAAGAAGAAGAAAAGGAAGGAACTTATATGCGAGGAGATGATTTCTACTGATTTGCTACAGGTATTCAAAAAAGATCTCCAATTTTTCATCAAACATGACTTCGTGTATCGATGGCAAGCTGAACAGTTCAAAGCGTGCATCACGCATTTTCCTGAAGATGTTGTTGTATTTGTGGTGGATTTTGCTGAGAATTATTCATTCAAGGAGGAGAATGAGATCCAGTCGATGCATTGGTATTCCACCCAGGTCACCATTTTTGTACACATTACCTACTATCCTGTTGGACCTAAGATTAAAAAGACTTTGCACTTTTTCATTTCTGATGATAAAAAAAATCACGACACTTTGTTTGTCCAAAACTGCTTTATGCTACATTGGCAATGGATAAAAGATAGAGGCTTGGATGTTAGCCAGATGGGGTAGCATCGCAGTTCAAGGCAAAAAGGCCTTTTTATTTTGTTGGTAGATATGCTACTTTGACAGGGAAAGTGATGGTGTGTAACTTCTTTGGAAGTGGCCACGGGCAAGGAGAACATGATGCGGCAGGAGCAGTTGTGAAAAGGGCACTTACATACGAGCAGTTGAAGAGCAATGGAGCTACGCTCAAATGTGCAGCTGATATTGTGCAATTTCTTGCCAGCATTTGTTTGATGGGTCCATTGCTCACTACCCTTCCAAGCATAGGCAGGTAGAGCGTGTGTTTTGGGAGGTCAAGCTTGGAGAAGTGTCCAGGGAGAACAGATGGGATTGTGAAGCTATCCCTAATGCACGCTCCATACATTCTGTTCGGGGCTACTCAAAACAAGATGGCTCCTCCATCGCACACAAACAGCTATCTTGCTATTGTAGTGCATGCATGCACAACCAGTGGAAGAATTGCAGCAACAAAACACACGTGTCTAGCTGGAGTTTCCACAAAATTGCTCAAAATGATGGTGGAAATAGTGATGACGAATTTGAGAAGCCTATCTATGAAGGACACTATGAAGCATTGAGTGATGATTCAGGTAGGTGACAACTTTGATGTCAATGCCGAGGAGGGGAACGAAGAAGGTGTCGAATTTTACTTGATCAAGTGCACAAGCACATTAGAGAATCTCAAAGCACACGACGTCGACAGTTGGGGCAGTGTGTTTGAAGCAGGGTCGCACATTTTCAAAGGCCTCTATTATAAGCAAGTCGATGATTATTGTTACAAGCTTTTGGGCAGAAACACACTCTTCATGTACTCCCATCTTGTCAGGTGTATGAAAATCCCACTGACATTAGTCCAGGGTGCTAGGGGATTGTATACGATCTCTACGGAGGTCTTTGAATCTGTATACATTAGCATGCCATGGGAGATGTAATTTTAATCGTTTGGTTTTTATATGAGCAAACAATTCTTGTCATTCTATTCATATGGTCTACATGCATTGCTAGTCAGTTATGCAGGGTTAACAGGTACAATTTTTTACCATTCGCTGCCAAATCTACAAGTAATTTGTCCTATTTCTATCAATACAACTCTCATGGCACCAAAACATGGAAATTGAGCAAATCCTAAACAGATGATGTTTATGTACTCGAACTTAAGTTCGAAACTTAATAAGCTTCACACGAAAGTAAACAGTCAATGTCGCATAAAGCCAGATTTTGTATAATGTACTCAACATAAGAGTGGAACTTAATAACCTTCTCAAGAAAAAAACAGTACATGGTCGCTTTGAGCGATGAATTATATTACAGATTTTTACAATGAGCAAGAACCATAAAAAAGTATGGTGTTACAAATAGGATGACCACAGGGGATTCTCTAAATCTGCACAAAAACTACATCCACTAGCTGTTACAAAAAGCAGGATGTCCAAACATCAGAGGCAACCCACCAATGTGCCCAAGCGTGTCTATCCAGGCCGTTTATGAACAACCGTATCCCACACCACCTTGTAGGACTCCTTTTGCTCTGGGAAATCCCCCACTTTGTCAAATGCCTCCTGCTAAATCTCCTCTGAGGTCTTCTTTTCAAATTTTCCCCATCCAACACGATGGCATCACTCTAGGCTTCTCTCTCCATGCAACTCTATAAGATCCTTAACAATCAAGTCCTCTTCACTGGCCCAGCTGCCAAACACATCTCCTCCTCCGGTAACAAACTGCGTTCTATCCCCTGCCTTCAAGTACTTGTACAGCCATGGGGAAAGCTTATGTGTAAGAAATGGCCTTTGATTTGTATCGTTAGGCGAGCCAAATGCTGGCACAATGCAGCAATTGCCAGAAAAATTAAATATACACTTGTACCAACTGTCATCAACCAGTAGCGTATTGTGTGGAACAAACTGACCATTACACCTATTCCAGAAATCATTGAGGTGCTTGAAGAAAATGGGTTTTTTGCCCTTGATTTTGTGACTATGAAGCACATCACAGGACGTCAGTGCAATGAACCCTGCTACGAGTCATTGTAAACCTAGAAAGCTGAGTCACGCAAACGTTTTACAACATTATGTTCCATGGCTGAGCTCCAAATGAAGACATTGAAATGAGTTGTTGCCCACAATAAGAACTACCTTGCATCGGGCCGCACAAGGAAGTATATCCTTCTTGGCCTCTCCTCCAGTACCTAGTCATATTGTAGATTCCATGTAGGGAAAAACATATCTTCTTCCAGATCCACTTTACATTCAAAAGACCATTCATATCCGAAATAAGAGCCCGAGGATCATTCTGCACACTTTCTGGGACAACATGATAATCCTCCTCAGCTGATGCAAGCATACTGCTTGGATCGTTGCAATTTGGGAAAGCCCATGAACATGAGATGGATGCATACACATGTGCCAACCTGATGTGCTACATCCGCTTGAGTGCCATGTACCATCTCCACCTTTTAAACGAGTAATCTATCACGAGATTTTTTGGCCTTGACTTGGGCTTCGTTTCTGACGGTGAACATACTACTAGCATCAACATGAATTCCTTATGAATTACTGCATACACAAGACTGTCTACATAAGTTGACTAATTGCAAGGAAAAACAACAAAATATTTGCAAAAACAGCTTAGAATAGCATTCATATTATGTCCTTGAAATAGAAAAGTTTACAAAGATGCATCAGGGGGGACAATAGACCAGCACCATGATCTTGGCAGGTGGTATTAGGGTGATCATCCAAAGGGCTTGCTTGATGAACTTGCTGTGGAGCAGGCACACTACCATCAACAGTAACATCAATGCTCACATGATGAGCAGGGACTTCTGCGTGTTGCTATGCCATCAATAAGTGAAGTCGCGGAGCGGAGCGTGGATCGACTTACACACACACACACACACACACACACACACACACACACACACACACACACACACACACACACACACACACAGCTTACACAGTACGCAAAGAAGTCGTTTGAAGGGTTATCTCCCAAACCTTATTATCCCCAAAAGTATATGTGAGTATATACAAAGAGTTAGTGATAAGTGAGTTAGGCGGCTGGGCGGCCATATCCATATAAGAGGCCACTTGGGCTTGGTCCCAACAACCTCCCACTTAAAGTCCAATGTGGCACTTTAAGTAACTGTAAATCTATGAACATAAATGTACAAAGATTTACATGGCTGTCATCTATCCAATGCCCATAACTCACGACAATGCACAAAGCCCTCTCCTGGAAGTCCCTTTGTGAGTAGATCAGCAGGATTGTCCTTGGTGTGGATCTTCAGCAGTTGTATCTGCTTGTCTTCAAGTACTTCCCTAATGAAGTGATATTTTACATCAATATGCTTAGTCTTCGAATGGAACACTGGATTCTTTGCCAATTGTATAGCACTTTGACTATCACGATATAACTCTGGCATATCTACTTTGATTCCCAAGTCTGCTACCAATCTACCAAGCCAAATAGCTTCTTTGCATGCCTCATTTGCTGCAACATACTCAGCTTCTGTAGTAGACTGCGTAACACAATCTTGTAATCGAGATCGCCATGATATGGCACCTCCAACCAATGTAAAGACATAGCTTGATGTAGATCTCCTCTTATCCAAGTCTCCTGCATAATTTGAGTCGGTGTATCCTCTGACACTCAAATCTTGACTACCATAGCATGTGCACATACTCTTTGTATGTTTTAAGTATCTCATGATACCTTTCACTGCCTCCCAATGTTTCTTGCTGGGATTTGATATATATCTGCTAACCACTCCCACTGCAAATGAAATATCCTGACATGTAGCAATCATTGCATACATCGTCTTTTCTTCCTCAGACACAGGACAATCTTGTTTGCTAAGTTTCACATATGGTGGCAATGGAACACTCAATGCCTTTCCCTTCTCCGTATTGAAATGTTGCAAAACCTTGTCAATACACTCTGTTTGAGATAACCAAATCAAATTTTTTGATATGTCTCTCTCAATGCGCATACCAAGTATATGACTTGCCTCACCCATGTCTTTCATGTCAAACGATTTTGCCATCTTTGACTTCAAAGCTGAAATTTCTTCCAAGTGTTTGCCAGCAAATCAACATGTCATTCACATACAAAATAAGGATCGGCCAACTGCCATCCTTAGCTTTCTTTGTATATAGATAGTGATCGAACTCACTACGGTTGTAGCCTTGAGAAAGCATAAACTGGTGGAACTTATGGTACCATGCCCTCGGTGATTGTTTTAAGCCATAAAGACTTTTTAACAACTGGCATACCAAATCTTCCTTGCCTTACTCAACAAACCCTTCTGGATGCTGCATGTAAATTTCCACATCTAAATCACCATGCAAGAACGCTGTCTTGACATCCATTTGCTGCAACACCAAATCCAATATAGCAACCAATGCAAGAAAGCATCTCAATGTAGTCATCTTGACCACTGGAGAGAAGACTTCATCAAAGTCAATGCCTTGTTCTTGCTTAAAGCCCTTGGAAACAAGCCTTGCTTTGTACTTTGACTGACTATCATGAGCGGTGATCTTATACCTGTAAACCCATTTACAAGGTAGAGCCTTTTTGCCCTGTGGTAATTTAACTAGCTTCCATGTCTGGTTTTTATGCAGAGCTGTCATCTCTGAATGCATGGGCAACTGCCATTTTTTCGAGTCAACCACTTGTAATGCTTCCTTGTAACAAGATGGTTCTCTGCAATCTGTGAGCATGACATAATTTAGAGATGGCACATAACGATCAGGTGGTTTGGAGACACGCTCAGAACGTTGTGGTGCTGTGACACGTACATAGTGGGAACGTATGCTACAAGATCTATCTTGTAATTTTTTAGATACATAATTATGTTTCTTATAATGTACATATGCATATTTCAATATAATAATAAGCCTTCTATCTCATCCTATTATTTTTCTCAAGGGTAACCTATGCTTACTATACCATCAGAAATACTATGGGAAAAGCATCAATAGCTCCGCCTCTTTAACTTGGGGCAAAAAGCATTGATTCTTTATTTCTACTATCTCATTATCATCTCATACCCTAGCTAGATCCTATATTTAGGGTAAACTCCAATATATATATATATTCTATGTATTTTTCATATTTTTCTTATATTTATTTTTAAATAGCTACCAGGAGGGAATCAAATCCTAGTGGGACACTAGGTGGCATGATTTCAAAGATACACTTATTTTAATGCATCATTGCAAGCATGATTACAAAACTTTGTCAAGGAGCAATGTCATGCTTTCATATGGCATGAGGTGTCCTTTGGAATCAAATGAAAGTCTAGGCTAAAGGGACCACAGGAAGACTTTTGCTGCCAGAAATGGATCCTATTTTGATAAATTTTTTACACAAGGTTCCAGTCCGAATTGGAAAACGATTTTAAAATGAAAATCGTAGCTAGTGAGCTGAATTTTTTGCCCATATTTTTACTTTTTTATTTTCAGCCACGGTTGAGGATATATGATCAAAATACTGGACCCCAGTCTGCCCACATCATGCAGGGACAGCTCATTTCCAACTTTTCCAATTTCTGTTTACACTGGCTCCTCTCTTCTTGTGTAAACCCTTGGGGGTTCCCTTCACCTATAAAAGGGGACCTTTTCTTCCTTGAAAATAACTAAAGCATTCAAGCCATTGATGAGAGGAATTCTTGAGGGAGTAAGTAGTAATGCCTAATTGTACTTAGCCATTAACATAAGCCTAAGCCTACACTTTCTCCTAGAAGAAGACTAGCCATTCTTGCAACAACCTAACCTTGGAAGATCAACTCTAATCAAAGAAGGTCTTGCACTTGATGTATCAATCAAAGTGGAATTATCCACTCTTCTTCTCTCTCCATCAATAATGGTGCCGAAGGGTTTGTCAAGTAAGATGTGTTCTACATTGATGTTTTCTTGATTTCTTGTTGTTTTCATTTTCACCTCTAATCCAAAATATATATATATGTATCTAATCTCATCTCCTTAACCAAAACTATCTCTCTCACTCTTAGTAATTCATCCTCTCTACAAATTTTAGGTTCTCCTTGCTACAGGTACATCTCTCCCCGCAGTATCCTTATTGCCTACGGGCAAGAATAGGGCTTGGGAGGGAAACTTCTCATCTCTTCACTTCTCTCATATCTACATTTCTCTCATATATTCATTTCTCACATACTATCCTAGATGAATAAGTCACATGATGATCATTTCTATCGCTTTCACTCTGTACGATCTATTAGAATTAATGTATGGATTAGCCGTAAAATACACTTTCAACAATGTATAGTGTTTCTCTTCGGCCATGAAAGGCTCAATGAAATACTTCTTTCACCGGATCCCATCATACTACCTCTCATAGACTATAATTTTTCTTTTGATGTAAGCGTAGTTATCTTGCTATGAACCAAGAGGATTTGTACACACAATTAATCCCAATCACTAGACAAAATATATATATTATGGTAAGCACAAAACTACAATTCCAAAGAACAATTCGTAGCCTATTTGGTCAGCCAAGATTGAATGCCATTAACTCATCTATTAACCCTTTCATACTACCCATGATACGATATGACCATAGCCTTGATGTTTTCATCTTTGTGTTGTTTTGACACTCTCTTTTGTGTTCTTTCTTTGTGTGTGTGAGTGCAAGAGAGAAAGAGTGTGTCTTCTTTGATTGCACTTCTTTCCAAACCCTATTCTTCATGGCATCTATGGTTTAACTCCTTCATATAGTTTTTCTTGAGTTCTCTCACAAACTCTCACAGCCATAAGCCCGGTGCTTTCCTGGCAAGACCGCAAATTTCTCGACATATTTTTGGTGAACCCGACACGAATCTGTTAGGGTGAGAGTTTGTGGGTAACCATGGGTGATCATGTTGAGCAACAGGGTATGCATTTTGACGCAGCAAAAATGCAAATGTTTCAAGCATTTGCAATGTTCATGCAACAACAACATGCTACTGAAAGAAGGGAGATTTCAGCAACGAAGGCCATACAAGCAGTCGTCAACAAAATGGATGAGTTCAATGGAAAAGATGTAACCAAGTACTTACGCGAGTATGTGAAGGAGATGGAGCTGCATCGCGTGTCAGAAGGTGAGATGATTCAAAGCTTTGAGCTAGTTGTTGCTCCAGAAATTAGGGAGCATGTTAGGGCAATTAAAGATGGGCATGGGAGAAATTGGAAAGAACTCAAAGTAGCTTTAAAGGAGGAATATTTCATGGAGGACTCGGAGAGATTGACCAAAAGGACGTTCTTAGAATGGGTAGTCAAGCCAAAGCAAGGACTATCAATAACAGAGCTACTTAGGGAATTTGAGCGGCGCTATGCACAACTCACTAGGACAGAAAGGGCCACACTAGATACAGAGAAGACAGATCTTTTCTTACAAGCTGCAGGTAAAGAGTTTCAAGAAAATTTGGAACTTCTTCTTGAAGATAAAGATGTTGAGCAAGGACAAAAGGCCGACTGGAATGAGGTTGAAGGTGTTGTCTCACTGCTTGCCAAACGACAAAGAAGAAGGGACAAGATGTTAGTAAACACTACAAGTCCTTCCACCTCAACTTCTGACAAAATGGTAAAGCCTACTTTTATCGCTCCTAAGTTTGATGAGTCCATGCTAGATGAGCTTGTAAAGGGAATGCGTGACTTGAAGGTGAAGTTTGCAAATCTTGAAGAAAAAGGCCAACCATCAGGGCCACTTCCTAGGCAAAGACAACAGCCCAAAGAAGGGTTTGTTAATAGATGTATTTGGTGTGATAGTACAGACCATGTAAGAAGGGATTGTGATGATTTTAGTGATGCTTTGTCAAAAGATGTTGTCTTTTTTAAGGATGGTAAAATCCACTTAAGAGAGACAGGTCTACCCTTCAGAACTAACTTTGGGAAGGGGGGAATGCAAACCTTAGTTGAAGATATGGCAACCAAGCATGCCACCTCTTCAGTTGAGGCAGCTACTTATGGAGTAAAAATTGAACATTTTTGTGATGAAGAGGTGAGTGAACATCATGGTCAAATTTGGCCAAATATCATGCAATTAGCTAAAAAGGAAAAGCTTACAAAAGAGATTCTACATGAAGCAGGTGATTGCATACGTCTAGAAACAGGATGGAATGATCCAGTGGACTCATTGTCAGTGCATGTCTACATTACAAAATGCCAACAAAATGAGGCGATTGTAGAAGAGAAGCGCAGACGTGAGAATGTTGATGAAGGACCATCAAAAAGAGCTTCTAGAAGTGGGGGAATAAGCGACTCAATGCCTTCTCAAAAACCCTCAACACAAGGAGCATCTCCACCTGAAGTACTCATGGAGGAGTCTACAACAAGAAAGAAGAAAGAGCCAACAAAAGGTAAGACAAAAGGCCCAACTTATAAACTACAATCTGATATTGAGGTTGCTACATATTTAAACAATGTCTTGGAGAAAAGGATCTTGAATAGCAAGATTGAGTTTACTCTGGGAGAAGTTCTTGGCATTGCAAAGCGTGAATTCCATGAGGAGATCATTGACATCATCAAGAGGAAGAGGCAAACCCTTGAAGTTTCGCGTCCACAGGTTGAAGGGGAAACCTCAAAGACACAAGGGATGCAACTGCAAAATAAGGAGAATGATGGAGCTATGGTAGGATGCTACCAATCTAGTGGGAGAGTGAAGCAAGTGCATTTCTCAAATGATGATGAAGAAGTTGAAGATATTCCTAAGAGTTACTATTCACGAAGTCATTGGGCAAGGGCCACTACAGAAACTTTGGTCAAGGTAGGTGATCTTGAAGAGCCATTTGTTGCCTTGATTGACCATGGTTCAGAAATAAACATAATGTCAAAGAGTCTCTACAATAAGCGCAAATGGCCAATGGACACAGATCATGGCTGGATGGTAAAAGTGGCAAACAATTCATCCGGTGAATTGTATGCAGCATGTCCAGGTGTGAAGGTAACAATAGGTGATGTAAAGATTGACCAAAACTTCTTTGTACATGATACATCTTCATATCATCTCATCCTTGGACAACCCTACATTGTGGGAGTTCGAATGGAAACAAAAGTAATGGATGATGGTTCAGCATATGCTAGGATATGTAGCAAAGATGGTAAACGAGCGGTCCAATTTCTCACAGTTTGTGTAAACCATGAAAGAAATCGTGACAACCTCAGAGAACATCCTCTACCAAAGGTGAGCAAAGAGTTTCATGATCATAGAGAAATGATGGGCAAGGAATGGATCAGTATGTTTTACAAAACTTGAAGATTTGAAGAGATGTGAGAGGCAATATGTGCATAATGTACAAATAGGCATGAAAAAGAGTGGGTTGCTAAAGCCTACTGAAAATGTTTTGGGTTTGTGTGAGCAAGTTTCTTTTGTAGATACTATGGGTGAGCTTGATGCTATAATGGAGTCTAGTTTGCATCTTGAAAATGAAGTTGTGGAAGTATGCTCTGTGGAAATGTATGAAGTAATAGAAGCCTTTAAAGAAAGCCAAACAATTGGCCTACAAGTCCATGTTGAAACTAAGTACAAGAGTGTAGCAAAGAAGGTGAAACCAGTAGCTTCACCCTTACCACCTAACAATAGGGAAAAGATGGAGCACGCTTCTTTACAACCAAGTTTGAGGGATCCTAAAAAGATTGGGCATACCTTCACGAAGGAGTCTTTCCAAGAGTTGCAGATTGGTCGCGAGGAGTTTCTAACACAGGAGGAGACAAAGTGCTTCAAAGAAATGATTTCAAAGCATGGTAAGGCTTTTGCATTTGAGCCACATGAGATAGGATGTGTTGATCCTTCTATTGTAGCTCCTATGGTAATTTTCACAATACCTTATGTGCCTTGAAATCTGTGGCCTATTCCGGTTCCAAAGGCTCATTTGCCATAGTTAGTAGAGCTACTGAATGAGAAAATCAAAATGGGAATCTTGGAGCCTTCTTGTGCTCCATACTCAAACAGGTGGTTCATAGTTCCAAAGAAGAATGGTTCTCTACGCTTCATCCAAGATATGCAACTAGTGAACAAGGTGACAATTAGAAATGTAGGTACAGGTCCAATTGTGGATGAGTTTGTAGAGGAGTTTGCAGGGAGGGCAATCTACTCAATGGGGGATCTCTACTCGAGGTATGATCAATTTCAGCTTGCAATCGAAAGCAGAGACTTGACAACCATGAGGACACCTTTGGGTTTGGTAAGGATGTGTACCTTGCCACAAGGAGCAACCAACTCAGTTGCACATATGATGAATGGGATGAATAAGGTCTTACATGACTTTATTCCTCAAATCACAATGCCTTTCATTGATGATTTGCCTATCAAAGGATGTGAAGAAAGTGACAAAGATGAAGCTTTGGATCTCAAGGGATGTCACAGGTTTGTGGTAAATCACATAAATGATTGTGATAAAATTTTGTCTAGGCTGGAAGAAGTGAATCTTACATTGTCAGGGAAAAAGTCTATGTTTGGTGTCAATGAAGTGCTCATTGTGGGGCACATGTGCGGGCCATATGGTAGGAAACCTTGTCCATCAAAGGTAGATGCCATCCAAAGAATGAAAGAAACATGCACTAGCATCACTGAAGTTAGAAGGTTTCTGGGAGCATGTGTCTTCTATGTTATTTGGATTCCACATTATGCACATGTAGCTGATCCTCTTTATCAGCTACTTAGAAAGAACCAGAAGTTTAAATGGATAGAAGCACATGTAAAATCCATGAAAAAGCTAAAAGAGTTGCTCCAGTCAGCAACAACTTTGAGAAAGGTAGACTATGAGTGTCAAAGGCCAGTAATTGTGACATTAGACACCAGTCCTACAGGGATTGGATGGGCAATAGGGCAAGATGACAAAGAAGGACACAGGTATGTGGTAAGATTTGGAGCAAAGGTACTAAGTTCTCGCCAAAGAAACTATCCACAGATAAAGAGAGAGTTATGGGGTATGGTTACAGCCTTGAAAAGTGGAAAAGAGTACCTAATTGGTGCATGTGTGGTTGTAGAAACAGATTGTCTACCACTTCTTGGGATGATTACAAACTGCTCAACGCCAGACATTGCTATGTTGCGGTGGATTGCCTACATTAAGTCCTTAAATCCCGAGTTCAAGCACATTGCAGGTAAAGACAATACAGTGGCAGATATGCTATCAAGGGCAAGGTATGAAGATGAGTCACAAATGATTGATGAGGGAGATGATGTAGGCACAAAGTTCTATTCTATCTCTCACGTCAAAGGTAACAATGTCTGCATGACTAATTCACTTGAATTGTTCTTGAAAGATCCTTATGAAGGTGATTGGCTTTCTATTGGAAGGTACTTGATTACTCTAACAAAACAGGATGATTGGTCTGAACAAGAATTCAAGAGGATACACAGGAAAGCATATGGGTACTTTTTGAAGGATGGTTACTTGTGGAAGCATCCTAAACAAAAGGGTGCTACACCACAATGGGTTATATGTAAAAAAGAGACTCAAGTAAAGCTCATGCAAGAGTTTCATGAGAGTCTATGGGCTGGACACAGAGGTGTGTGGGCAACCTTCTCCAAGTTGAAAGAAAAATACTGGTGGAAGGGTATGTATAAAAATGTATCTCAGTTTGTAGAGTCGTGTGTAACTTGTCAAATGCATTCAAATGTCCGACATCGAGATGGATTGCACCCTACATATCCACTAGCCATGCACTATAAATGGGTTGTGGATCTAGTCACAATGCCTTTAGGACTCTAGCAAATGAGATACTTGGTTCTTGCACGAGAGGACCTAACTAATCAGGTTGAAGGAAGAGCATTAAGAGCTAAAACCACAGAACTGTGTGCAAATTCCTTCTTGATGAGGTGATTTGCCGTTATGGTTGTGTGGGAAAAATCACTGCAGATAGAGGTGAACTGGATGCCGAAGAAGCAAGGGAGTTCTTTTCTAGATTAGGAATCAAGCTTTCTCTTACTACAGCTTACAACCCTGAAGGCAATGGAAAGAGTGAAAGAGGGCATCCTCCTATCATCAAAGCTTTGGCCAAGGCTTGAGAAGGAAGAGTTGCTTGTCCGAACTAGATGGTACAGAAGTAAAGATTCCCATTGCAGGAAAAAGGATCAAAAAGTTTAAGAGAAGAGGAGACAATGATCCAGAAGATGTTGACTAGGAAGAAGAGCAAACCATAGGTAAAGATCAAAGTGAAGACGATGCTTTAGAATCATCCAATCAAGAACAAAGCAAGGAAGATGTACAAGAGGGCTGATCTTACAAAGAAATAATGTGGCACATACCGGAGGATGTGCACGTTTAGAGGGGTGGATGTCGTGCTGTGACACGTACATAGTGGGAACGCATGCTACAAGATCTATCTTGTAATTTTTCAGATACATAATTATCTTTCCTATAATGTACATATGCATATTTAAGTATAATAATAAGCCTTCTATCTCATCCTATTATTTTTATCAAGGGTAACCTATTCTTACTTTACCATCAGAAAATACTATGGGAAAAGCATCAATAGCTCCGCCTCTTTAACTTGGGACAAAAAGCATTGATTCTTTATTTCTACTATCTCATTATCATCTCACACCCTAGCTAGATCCTATATCTAGGGTAAACTCCAATATATATATATTCTATGTATTTTTCATATTTTTCTTATATTTATTTTTAAATAGCTACTAGGAGGGAATCAAATCCCAGTGGGACACTAGGTGGCATGATTTCAAAGATATACTTATTTTAATGCATTATTGCAAGCATGATTACAAAACTTTGTCAAGGAGCAATGTCATGCTTTCATATGGCATGAGGTGTCCTTTGGAATCAAATGAAAGTCTAGGCTAAGGGGACCACAGGAAGACTTTTGCTGCCAGAAATGGACCCTATTTTGATAAATTTTTTACACAAGGTTCCAATCCGAATTGGAAAAAAATTTTAAAATGAAAATCGTAGCTAATGAGCTGAATTTTCTGTCCACGTTTTTACTTTTTTATTTGGAGCCACAGTTGAGGATATATGATCAAAATACTGGACCCCAATCTGCCCACATCATGCAGGGACAGCTCATTTCCAACTTTTCCAATTTCTGTTTACACTGGCTCCTCTCTTCTTGTGTAAACCCTTGGGGGTTCCCTTCACCTATAAAAGGGGACCTTTTCTTCCTTGAAAATAACTAAAGCATTCAAGCCATTGATGAGAGGAATTCTTGAGGGAGTGAGTAGTAATGCCTAATTGTACTTAGCCATTAACATAAGCCTAAGCCTACACTTTCTCCTAGAAGAAGACTAGCCATTCTTGCAACAAGCTAACCTTGGAAGATCAACTCTAATCAAAGAAGGTCTTGCACTTGATGTATCAGTCAAAGTGGAATTATCCACTCTTCTTCTCTCTCCATCAATAATGGTGCCGAAGGGTTTGTCAAGTAAGATGTGTTCTACATTGATGTTTTCTTGACTTCTTGTTGTTTTCATTTTCATCTCTAATCCAATATATATATATATATATATATATATATATATATATAGATATAGATATATTTAATCTCATCTCCTTAACCAAACCTATCTCTCTCACTCTTAGTAATTCATCCTCTCTACAAATTTTAGGTTCTCCTTGCTATAGGTACATCTCTCCCCGCAGTATCCTTATTGCCTACGGGCAAGAATAGGGCTTGGGAGGGAAACTTCTCATCTCTTCACTTCTCTCATATCTACATTTCTCACATACTATCCTAGATGAATAACCCACATGATGATCATTTCTATCGCTTTCACTATGTACGATCTATTAGAATTAACGTATGGATTAGCCGTAAAATACACTTTCAACAACATATAGTGTTTCTCTTCGGCCCTGAAAGGCTCAATGAAATACTTCTATCACCGGATCCCATCATACTACCTCTCATAGACTATAATTTTTCTTTTGATGTAAGCATAGTTATCTTGCTATGAACCAAGAGGATTTGTACACACAATTAATCCCAATCACTAGACAAAATATATATATTATGGTAAGCACAAAACTACAATTCCAAAGAACAATTCGTAGCCTATTTGGTCAGCCAAGATTGAATGCCATTAACTCATCTATTAACCCTTTCATACTACCCATGATACGATATGACCATAGCCTTGATGTTTTCATCTTTGTGTTGTTTTGACACTCTCTTTTGTGTTCTTTCTTTGTGTGTGTGAGTGCAAGAGAGAAAGAGTGTGTCTTCTTTTATTGCACTTCTTTCCAAACCCTATTCTTCATGGCATCTATGGTTTAACTCCTTCATATAGTTTTTCTTGAGTTCTCTCACAAACTCTCATAGCCATAAGCCCGGTGCTTTCCTGCCAAGACCGCAAATTTCTCGACAACGTCTCACCACAACTGATTCTGCCTCTCTAGCCACTATAGGCTGTTCCTGAGCCGGCGGACCATGCTGTCTTGATGTGCTAGCACTAGGTCCATCTTCCCTGAAGACAACTCTTCGGATCTCCTCTATCTTCTCTGGCTTAGCATGAAACTTGGCTTCATTGAAATGCCCATCATTGCTACGAATAACTTTTCTGGACTTAGGATCCCAAAGCCGGTAACCCATCTCGCCCGATTCTCCGTAGCCAAGAAATATACACTTCTTGCTCTTTGGTGCTAACTTATTCCTGAAATCCTTAGGAATATGGCTATAAGCTTCACAACCAAAGACTCTGAGATGCTTATACGAAGGTGCCTTGCCTGTCCATAGCATCTCGGTCACTTCACTCTTATCCAGAACCCTAATAGGAGACTTGTCGATCAAATGGATTGTTGTAGCCACTTCTTCTACCCAAAATCCATCAGGCAACTCATCATTTGACAACATACTTCTGAACTTCTCTTGTATGGTCCTATTCATACGTTCTGCAACTTCATTTTGTGAAGGATTGTATGATGCAGTAATTTCCCGCTTTATCCCTTTTGCTTCACAAAAGTCTTGTAAATCCTTGGAAACATACTCTCCACCATTGTCAGTTCTCAAGCACTTCAGCTTCTGACCACTCTGATTCTCCACAAGCTGCAAGAATGTCTTAAAGACCTTGAGCACCTCATCCTTGTGCTTCAAGAAGTAAACCCATACTTTGCAAGAATAGTCATCTATGAATGTACAAAGTACAATGCTCCCCCTAGTGACAAACTAGGCATTGGTCCGCATAGATCACTATGCACAAGAGCTAACCGTTCGTCCCTACGATTCCTCTTTGATCTGTGCGGTTCCTGTGTTTTCTTACCATAAACACAATGCTCACAAAACTCGAAATCTTGAAATGAAAAGCCAGGCAAATAACCATAATGAGAAAGTATTTCCATTCCTCTTTTTGACATATGTCCCAGCCTACGATGCCACAGTGACACACTTGGCTGCTCAATTACATTAATTACATGGTTTTTAACCTCTGAAACATGTAAAGTGTACAGAGTTCCTGACTTGCTGCCATGTGCTACAGTCATCGAACCTTTGGAGATCTTCCAAGCGCTATTTCCAAAAACTGTCACATAACCTGCATCATCCAACTTCCTTGTATTGATCAAGCTCTTTCGGATTGCTGAACATTTCTGACATTCTTGAGCCATAAAGAAGAGCCATTCTAAAACTTCAACTGCACATCTCCCACTCCAAGTATGTCACAAACCTGCTCATTGCCAAGTCTGACATAATCTTTAGTAGACACATATGATGTAAACCACTCTTTGTGCAGAGAAACATGTAAAGATGCCCCTGAGTCAATAATCCAATCACTCATAGCATGTCCATCGTCTGCAGTCAAGAAAACAGAATCAAGATTGCTTGTGAGGAAGATGTCACCAGCTACTATACCAGAATCACTGTCTGAACCAGATCCTGTGACATTCACCTCTTCAATCTTCACTGAACTCTTCTTTTCATCTTGCTCAGAACTCTTTGTTTTGTCTTTTTCTTGTTTCCACTTCGTACAGTCTCTCTTCATGTGACCCTTCTTGCCACAATGGTAGCATTCTATGTCATCCTTTGACTTCGAGTCACGAGACTTACTTTGGTTTTGTGCCTTCTTACCCTTCTTCTCTTTAGACTGTTGTCTCCCTCGAATGACCAAAGTACTATTGCCTTTGCCTTTGTCAATGTTCTTCCTGTTCACTTCCTCTGTAAGCAAGTTGCCTTCTACATTGGCACTTGTAAGACCTTTTAGCGCGACAGAATTACTTAACGCTGTACGAAAAGTATCCCAACTGTCTGGAAAAGTGATTAAGAGAAACATAGCCTTCACTGAATCTGGAAAGACTATCTTCTATGCTGTTAACTGACTGAAATTTGTGTGAAATTCATTGAGATGATTTGACATGGCTGTCCCTTCCTTCATCTTCAAATCCACTTATTTCTTGAGCTAGTAAATCTGAGAAGCAACACTTTGTTTCTCGTACATACCACATAGCTTTTGCCATACGCCATACGTTGAAGTAAATATTTTCTTCCAGTGTCAGCATGATTGTGGAACAAGCTAACTCGTCAAGCTCTTCCCACTCATCTTCAGCCATACCTTATGGTCTCTCCCCTTTTAGCTTCAGTGGCTTCACTTGTTTTTTCTACACCAAAACCTGTCAAATCTGCTTCTTCCAGAATGGAAAGTTTGTGCCATCCAGCTTCTTTATGTTGTAAAGAGTCTCACTTTGAGAAGATGCCATATCTGCCAAACTGTTTACTCTTGGAAAAAATCCGACAGAGTTTCCCCTGTAAACTGGCCTCTGTACACAGTAAACAAGATGTAAAAAACAAGCTGAACACCTCTCCTCAAGAACTGTCAGTATTTTGAAAAATTTTGAGAGAGTTTCCCCTGTAAACTGAGCTCTGGGAACCAAAAGATAGCTCAAAAACAATCATAAATAGCTGACTAGTGAAAAATCTGAAAGATCTCTGTAATATGCTATCCTGTAAGCATGCACTGTCTCCTTTCTGGGCGATAACAGAACCTGTATCCGTCTCAAGACTGAACCCTGAACAATGCATCAACGGCCTGACGCATAAGATGCAATCCAGTGTCTACACAAAGTCATACATCTTATGGGATAAAAGTCGCCGAAGAGGATGCATGTAGAGGGGAACTCCAGCAACCTAATCTACCTCACACTGGGTAACCCAGCCCCCAATGCTTGGCTTCAAAAAACCTCACACATGACCCTCATAGATGGCTCAGCAAACTGCCCAGAACTAGCATACATCCTACAATAGACCAATCACTGTCCTATGACCACTGCGGCGGTTTGTCTGCTAGCGTGACTCACAACTAGCAGACCCACAATCATAGTACATCAATCTGCAATACATGCCAGTGGTGTCAAGCCGTCGTATGGCCACACCTCCCCTGGAACCTCGCAAGCACAAGAAGTAGCAATGCAGACTGCAATATATATGTGTGTGTGTGTGTGTGTGTGTGTGTGTGTGTGTGTGTGTGTGTGTGTGTGTGTGTGTGTGTGTGTGTGTGTGTGTGTGTGTGTGTGTACCTGGTCTATAGATGATTCTTTGAAGACTAATGAGTGATGTATGTCGATGCCGATATTGATGCCGACCACCTCCTGCTTGCCAATCTACACAAGACGGGTTTCTTTGCGGCTGAAACCTATCTTCTAATCTAGTGCTCAGAACGAAATTCTGAGGGCATAAATAGCTTCGAAAGGGGGGTAAAACATCAGGTCGCCTGTGGTCACCTGTGGAAATACTCCCAGAACACTGAGTGTGAATTTCCAAGCTCCGGATCCAGAATCTTCCTGAAAAGTGTGCGCGCGCGATTACGCAAAACCACACTAGACTTGGCTCTGATACCAATTGAAGTCGCGGAGCGAAGCGTGGATCGACTTACACACACACACACACACAGATACACAAAGAGTGTTACACAGTACGCAGAGAAGTTGTTTGAAGGGTTATCTCCCAAACCTTATTATCCACAAAAGTATATGTGAGTATATACAAAGAGTTAGTGATAAGTGAGTTAGGCGGGCGGGCGGCCGGCCATATCCGTATAAGAGGCTACTTGGGCTTTAATCCCAACAGTAAGTGCTCCAAAAAGACCAAAAAACTCAACCACGTGAAAGTGGACTGACACTAAATTTACTAAGGCATACCTTTCTGCATCAATGTATCACTATTTGTATCTTCATCCTCAACTCCGTGTGCAATTACAGACCTTCTTGTCAACCTCCTAGACATACTTTGCCCATCCTTGCCACCTCCTGCAAGCTTTCCCTGTTTTACCTTGTCCTCTATGTCTCCAACTGTTGCCTCTGGAACATCATCAGGTGTCTCAGAGATCCCTGGAGCTGCAATGGAAGATGTGATTAAACTAGAAGTACCTTCAAAGCTACTTAATAGCTATCTAGAAGCTGGCTAATAACATAATATTAACTGGCTAACAGTTGTCATACACCACCTAAAACTCTGTAATACTTTGCCAACAACATGTAGCCATAGCATGGTTAGAGAGGTACACAACTTGAAACTTACCAAGAAACTCTCGGACCTCACCTTTGCTTTGAAGACCATCTTTTGGACTTGTGGAGCAGCCCGCAGCATCGTCACAAGTACTACTTTTTTCAATTACTGGTAGCTGTGAATTCTTGAAGGGGCTACAAGAAGACTTTGCTAGGGATTCTCCCCAACAATCAAAGCCGACTGTGAATCTTGCTGACTGCATTGTATCTCCACCAGATGTCTTCGTTGACTACATTGTATCTCCACCACATGTCTTTGCTGGTGTGAACATACATGTGGTTGGAACACAATCAGCTCTGTTGTTACAAAAAGATGCCACGCAGCAATTAAAAAAGGAAGTCAACCTTTTGGAAACAAAGTCAAACTTTTCAACAAATTATTGGACAACTTTTGGTTGTTAACAACTAGAAATACCTGCTGCATAGTGATCGAGGAAAGATTAATTCCTTATGAATTACTACATGCACAAGACTGTCTACATAAGTTGACTAATTGCGAGGATAAAAAACAAAATATTTGCAAAAACAGCTTGGAATAGCATTCATATTATGTCCTTGAAACAGAAAAGTTTACAAAGATGCATCAGGGGACAATAGACCAACACCATGATCTTGGCTGGTGGTAGTAGGGTGATCAGCCAAAGGGCTTGCTTGATGAACTTGCTGTGGAGCAGGCACACTGCCATCAACACTACCATCAATGGTCACATGATGAGTAGGGACTTCACTGTTTAGGCTTGCATCAACAACTATATCAAGAGCAGGCACGGTACCATCAATGCTCACACGATGAACAGGGACTTCACTGTTTAGGCTTGTATCAGCAACTGTATCAGGAGCAGGGCATTCAGCACCAACCATTGTTAGGTCAATTTTTACCCGGGGCAGAGTAGGGTCTTCGCCAGCATCCTTTGCATGCCTTTCTATTTCAACATCTAGGCAAGGGATTTCATCGCCACTCCTAACATCTGGAGGAGTTTTGTTGAACAGAGTTTTCTTCATCCTCTTGGATGGTGGCTTTGTTGACCCTTGCTTCTTTCTTTTAGCTTCTGCCATCATGTTCTCCCGAAAATGCACCACAATCTTTATTGACAAGAGATTCTGCATGTTGCTATGCCATCAGTAAGTGCTCCAAAAAGACAAAAAAACTCAACCACGTGTAAGTGGGCTGACACTAAATTTACTAAGGCATACCTTTCTGCAGCAATGTATCGCTATTTGTATCTTCATTGTTAGCTTCGTGTGCAATTACAGACCTTCTTGTCAACCTCCTAGACATACTTTTCCCATGCTTGCCACCTTTTGCAAGCTTTTCCTGTTTTACCTTGTCCTCTATGTCTCCAATTGTTGCCTCTGGAACATCATTAGGTGTCTCAAAGATCCTTGGAGCTACAATGGAAGATGTGATTAAACTAGAAGTACCTTCAAAGCTACTTAATAGCTATCTAGAAGCTGGCTAATAACATAATATTCATTGGCTAACAGTTGTCATACACCACCTAAAACTCTGTAATACTTTGCCAACAACATGTAGCCATAGCATGGCTAGAGAGGTACACAACTTGAAACTTACCAAGAAACTCTCGGACCTCACCTTTGCTTTGAAGACCATCTTTTGGACTTGTGGAGCAGCCCGCAGCATCGTCACAAGTACTACTTTTTTCGATTACTGGTAGCTGTGAATTCTTGAAGGGGCTACAAGAAGACTTTGCTGGGGATGCTCCCCAACAATCAAAGCCGACTGTGAATCTTGCTGACTGCATTGTATCTCCACCAGATGTCTTCGTTGACTACATTGTATCTCCACCACATGTCTTTGCTGGTGTGAACATACATGTGGTTGGAACACAATCAGCTATGTTGTTACAAAAAGATGCCAAGCAGCAATTAAAAAAGGAAGTCCACCCTTTGGAAACAAAGTCAAACTTTTCAACAAATTATTGGACAACTTTTGGTTGTTAACAACTAGAAATACTTGCTGCATAGTGATCGAGGAAAGATTAATTCCTTATGAATTACTACATGCACAAGACTGTCTACATAAGTTGACTAATTGCGAGGATAAAAAACAAAATATTTGCAAAAACAGCTTGGAATAGCATTCATATTATGTCCTTGAAACAGAAAAGTTACAAAGATGCATCAGGGGACAATAGACCAACACCATGATCTTGGCTGGTGGTAGTAGGGTGATCAGCCAAAGGGCTTGCTTGATGAACTTGCCGTGGAGCAGGCACACTGTCATCAACACTACCATCAACGCTCACATGATAAGTAGGGACTTCACTGTTTAGGCTTGCATCAACAACTATATCAAGAGCAGGCACGGTACCATCAATGCTCACACGATGAACAGGGACTTCACTGTTTAGGCTTGTATCAGCAACTATATCAGGAGCAGGGCATTCAGCACCAACCATTGTTAGGTCAATTTTTACCCGGGGCAGAGTAGGGTCTTCGCCAGCATCCTTTGCATGCCTTTCTATTTCAACATCTAGGCAAGGGATTTCATCGCCACTCCTAACATCTGGAGGAGTTTTGTTGAACAGAGTTTTCTTCATCCTCTTGGATGGTGGCTTTGCTGACCCTTGCTTCTTTCTTTTAGCTTTTGCCATCATGTTCTCCCAAAAATGCACCACAATCTTTATTGACAGGAGATTCTGCATGTTGCTATGCCATCAGTAAGTGCTCCAAAAAGACAAAAAAACTCAACCACGTGTAAGTGGGCTGACACTAAATTTACTAAGGCATACCTTTCTGCATCAATGTATCGCTATTTGTATCTTCATCGTTAGCTCCGTGTGCAATTACAGACCTTCTTGTCAACCTCCTAGACATACTTTTCCCATGCTTGCCACCTCTTGCAAGCTTTCCCTTGTTTACCTTGTCCTCTATGTCTCCAACTGTTGCCTCTGGAACGTCATCAGGTGTCTCCGAGATCCTTGGAGCTACAATGGAAGATGTGATTAAACTAGAAGTACCTTCAAAGCTACTTAATAGCTATCTAGAAGCTGGCTAATAACATAATATTAACTCGCTAACAGCTGCCATACACCACCTAAAACTCTGTAATACTTTGCCAACAACATGTAGCCATAGCATGGCTAAAGAGGTACACAACTTAGCAAGAAACTCTCGGACCTCACCTTTGCTTTGAAGACCATCTTTTGGACTTGTGGAGCAGCCCGCAGCAACGTCACAAGTACTAATTTTTTCGATTACTAGTAGCTGTGAATTCTTGAAGGGGCTACAAGAAGACTTTGCTGGGGATTCTCCCCAACAATCAAAGCCGACTGTGAATCCTGCTGACTGCATTGTATCTCCACCAGATGTCTTCGTTGACTTCATTGTATCTCCACCACATGTCTTTGTTGGTGTGAACATACATGTGGTTGGAACACAATCAGCTCTGTTGTTACAAAAAGATGCCACGCAGCAATTAAAAAAGGAAGTCAATCTTTTGGAAACAAAGTCAAACTTTTCAACAAATTATTGGACAACTTTTGGTTGTTAACAACTAGAAATACTTGCTGCATAGTGAACAAGGAGAGATTTACCAAACACAGTCAACAACTATTAGGGAGCTGATTAACAAGCATCAAGTAGCATTTGCCTGCTACTAGCTCTCTAAACCTAGCAAATGGCTATCACCCACTAGCTGGTTACAGCTATCTGTTAGGCATCTATTAATAAATAGTAAAAAGCTTTTTGAGAAGCAGTTATAGCCTATTTGCTTGCAAGCTATTGAGCAACGATTGGTTGTAAATAACTAGGCAATACTGGCCACATAGTCAATAAGAGTATATACCACACAATCAACAGCTAATGTGGAGCAATTTAACAAGCATAAAGTAGCATTTACCAGCCAATAGCTCTCTAAACCTAGCAGGTAACTATCACCCACTAGCTATGAAAAACAATAGCTACCCAATAGCTGGTTAATACCTACACAATAGGTAGCTATCACCCACTAGCTATGAAAAACAATAGCTACCCAATAGCTGGTTAATACCTACACAATAGCTACCTAATAGCTGGTTAAAATAGCTAAAAGCTCTCAAAACCTGGCAAATAGCTATTACCCACTAGCTGTGGAAGACAATAGCTTCTTAATAGTTGGTGAGATAGCTACTTCTAGCTAATAGCTCTCAAAACATTCCAAATAGATATTACCCAACCCAATAACTATGGAAGACAATAGATACCTTATAACTGGTTCTAAGCTGTCTTTCAAGCAGCTGTTGATAGCTGGCCAGATAGCTACTAGCAGCTGATAGCTCTCAAAACCGGGCAAATAGCTTTGACCTAATAGCTATGGCAGGCAATAGCTACCTAATAGCTGGTTATAAGCACTATCAAGCAGCTATTAATAACAGCTTCAGATGGCTACTTCCAGCTAATAGCTCTCCAAAATTGGCAAAAATCTATTACCCACTAGCTGTGGAAGACAGTAGCTATGATCATTAGCTACTTCCAGCTAATGGCTCTCCAACCCTGCAAAATAGCTATCACCTACTAGCTGTGGAAAATAGCTATCATCCGCTAGCTATGGAAGCCAATAGCTAACTCATATCTGATTAAAATATCTATCACACAGCTATTAATAATGTACTGCCAGCTAATAGGCCATCACCCACTAGCTATGGTAGATGATAGCTACCTAATAGCTGGTCAAAAGCTATCTGAGAAGCAAATTTAGCCAAGTTTGGGTCTATAATATCTACTTGCAAGCTATTAAACAACTATTTCTTGTTGCTAACTAGAAATAGTGGCCACATTGTGATTGAGTGTGTATATCTACACACTATCAATAGCTATTGTACAGCTACAAAAGTCAATAGCTACCTCATAGCTGGTCAAAAGCTTCAGGACCAGCAGATATGTAATAGCTAGTACCCAGCTATTAGAGAGCTATTAAATTCTAATAGCTAGGAATACTCTCCACTAGTGAATGAGAAATTACTCACACAATTAATAGCTATTCTGGAGCTATTTAACAAGAGCCAGGTAGCTATTACCACCTAGTAGCTCTCTCTAAACCTAGCAGATAGCTATCACCCACTACCTATGGAAGCCATTTGCAAACTAGTAGAGCTGGTTTAAAGCTGTATCTAATAGATTTTTAAAAGCTTGTGATAAGCAGCTATTGGTAATTGGACAGTAAGATGTATTAGTAGCCAATAGCTATCAAATAGCTAACTCATAGTTGTACCTAATACATCTATTGGTTACTAATATAGCTTACTACTAATTACAAGCTATTTGACAGCTTACCACTAATTACAAGCTATTTGACACCTTACCACTAATTACAAGCTCTTGACAGCTATTGGTTACTAATATAATTTACTACTAATACAGCTATTTGACAGCTATTGGTTACTAATAGATCTTACTACTAATACTTTTGGTTACTAATACAGCTTTTCCTTCCTTTGGAGATTGAGTAACCAGAATTGGGAACATACCTATTGGAGTAACTTTTTCTTTTGCCATGGACGTTGTCTCTGCACCAAACATCTTCTTCACCAAAGCAGGGATCTCTATGCCGCATCCCGATGCCAAGCAGGAATCACTCAGCGTGGAAAAAGTTGCGAAACAAAAATTGTGATAGGGGTGTTGGCATGGTACCATGCAAACACCCACCAGTATTTTATCCTGAAGTGCCAACCCACAGGTTGTGCACGGCTCATCAATAAATATAACGCCTCGATGTACATTTGGCATGATTGGAGGTGATGGAGAGAATACATGTGCTTTGCCCTGTTGCAATTGTAAAATTGCACTGCCAACAAAAGCCTCCTGATTTTTGAGTCTCGCCAAGAGCACATTATTTTGTTGCAGCCTCTCCTGTATCGGACAAAAAAATTCAGCAAAACTGTTCAAACACAAAATAAGAGGAACAACAGTATCTTCTTGGTGTTCGCAAATCAACCTGTATGGCTGCAACATCGTTGTTTTCAGACGTGCCACCCTCTACGACACCAAGAACACCAAGAACTTGCAATTTAGCACTGATCACAGCTTGTAACGTCATCACCCTCTCCAATGGCACATTGCCACTAGCCTCAAGCGTGGCTAATTCTTCTCGTGCTTCCCGTAACTATTTAAAGAAAGTGTCTGCCTTTGACTGAACCTGCGCTTCCACTTGTGCTTGCTGCATTTCTTTAGAGATCTGCCCTATTTCACTCTCAAGCTGCCAAACTTTAGCTTGTACATCAGACAGCATGATCTGCGCCAGCTCTACATCCTGACTATTTGACGTATCCACACTCGCCTTTGATGACTGAGCTACCAATACTGACTTGCACACTGTTTTCCCGTCAGTCATGTGCGTCATTACTCTGGACATCTTGTTGGAGAGCCCTTGCTTATGTGCCCCCAGTCGAGGAACTGAGTTCTTAGCCACAACAGCCCTTTTGACTTTTCACCTTCATTTGTCTTTTCATTTCCTAAACTCACCCTTCACTTATCTTCACTTATGCACTTAATATGTTTTGAAAGAATTTTTATTTTTCTGAGATTGGGGAGACCTAATGCATCGACATTTATTGGCCAAAATCAAAGGTAGTGCGTCATACCAAATAAACAATGTTTAACTAAATTCAACTAATGCCCTCCATCACCACAATTCTACTACTTCACAACACAAGAGTGAAGCAAAAATTCATGTGTTATAATACAAGAATTGATCAATAATATGTAGCTTACATTACAATACATATGGAGATTGAAGAATAATTTTCCTCTGCTGATTATGTACAAAGAATTGAGGGTGTTAACCACATATAGAGATCTTCGTAGTTTAGGAAAATTTGAAGTTCTTGCAAATTAGTACGGTGAGGCTAGCATAGAATAGCCTCCACTTTGGAAGTATCCATTGCTATACTGTTTATAAAAATGCTATGACCAAGGTAGTGAACTTCTATTTCAAGAAAATCAGTGTTGAACACTAATAATGTGCACAAATACCTAGGCAAGCACTAAGGTCTAGGAGAATTCAAGGGTTGCCTAGGACGAGGCACCAAGGGGCATGGGAATGCTATAAATGAGAGTTCTTGTATTGTAATGAGAGAGATTAATGAATGAACAAGTTTCTCTCTCTCTCTCTCTCTCTCTCTCTCTCTCTCTCTCTCTCTCTCTCTCTCTCTCTCTCTCTCTCTCTCTCTCTCTCTCTCTCATCGTCTCTCTCATGCCCCTTCTCTAACCACCACCGCCATCTATCTCCCGTTCTACACATGGCGATCCCGTTGGTCATCTCCTTATGGAAATGGGATCGGACCTACTGCATCTTGAGAGAAGCGGCGAGGTGGTTACACCTATGATGTGAGTGCTAGTCTTTTGCTTGGTGCGAGTTTGAAACACTGCTATGCAATATTTTGTGTGGCTATCATCTAGACAAAACAAAATGACTTCAGCAACCAACATCGAACTACCAACCGAAAGAATACCATGCAGAGGCACAACCACTATGGTAATCCCATTGATATACGAGAAAAATAATCAATCAAAATCATTATTTTTTTGGTAGCATAGGTGGCAAGAGAGCGATTGACTGCAACAAGCATTGAGCTGTTGTTCACTACGCTACCAAGAGGTGGCAACCACCAAGAAATGGAGACGGTTCTGAGGCTTTTCTGAATTGTAATTTAGTTATGCTACCCTATGCTACAAATATGAATTCAAAAGATACTCATTCTTTAAAATTTATGTGAGTGTTGCATACAGCCAATTGCAGAGGAGCAATTGAATGCCTTGGTACAAATCCTTCTTCGTAGCACTGTCTTTAAGTGAACTCACAAAAGAAAGAGACCTTCTCTTCCTCTCCATGCTCGCTTGTGTAGCCATTATTGCTGCTATCTTGGTGGTGTTCTGTAAACACAAAACCAGAGGAGATGCGAGAGAAAAAAAAAATATGTGTGTTTTTAAATTTACTTGCACCGGCCAAGCGCCCTTCGATGCATCATAATTAACCATGTGCGCATGCAAGCAGCACCACTTTCCTCAATCAACACGCTACGCATATTGTTGATGCCAGTATGACGAAGAGAACCACTTGGAGAATTGAACATTTCATGCTTTCTTGATTTCAAGCATTTAAATTTTTTGCTTTTAAGAGGCACTTCCTGTTAAGTATGGAGCCTGATTTACCCTTGTAATTTTCTGTGTTAAAAATGCACATTTGTAAGGCCCCCATTATAAGGAGAAGCCATCTTGCGTGAAGAAGAATAACTCGTCGGAAAATAAAAATCACTCACCGGAAGCCAAAAATTTTACATCGGAAGTTTTCCTTTTTTCCAGAATATTATGACCGGACGGCGGCCGAAAAGTGGTCGAAAAACAGCTGGTCGTTTGGCCGGTTGGTTGGTGGCTGATTTCAAACAAGGACTTGTCTTCTCTAGGGCGGCCACACATGGGCGGATTGGAGGGTCCGATTTGGACTTATCTACACAAGGGCGGCTACACATGGTTGCCTCTCCTGAGAGAGGGAAGCCCTTTTGGCCTATAAAAGGAGCCCATTTCTACACACATTTGACAGTGTGAAGTTAATGCAACAAGGTGGGTGTGAGGTAGTGAGAGTGAAAACGCGGGAGCTCTATTAAGGGTATAATCCCTTTGTAACCTACTTCTTTTTTGAAGTATTAAAGCCATCAAGTGGCTGCTTTCCCATGGACGTAGCCCACATTGGGTGAACCACGTATATTGTGTACTCTCTCTCTCTCTCTCTCTCTCTCTCTCTCTCTCTCTCTCTCTCTCTCTCTATAATCTCTTGTGTGTGAAAATTATCTCTCTCCATTAAGTAATCTACTCAATTATCTACTAAGCTATGCCCTATTTCCTAACAATTGGTACCAGAGCAAGGTTTTCTTGTAGCTAAATTATCTCATGGAAAGGATTCCTTTGAATTGAGTGGGAGTAATGGCGGAGGAAGGAAATCTCAAGATCGAGAAGTTCAACGGTAAAAACTACCAACATTGGAAGATGCACATTGAAGACTATCTCTACCAGAAGGACCTTTATTTGCCACTAGGCGGTCTTGCAAAGAAGCCCGCAATGATGACAGATGAAGCATGGATTGTCCTTGACCAAAAGTCACTGGGAACAATCCGGTTAAGCTTGGCATCAACGGTGGCCTTCAACGTTTCAGAGATGAAGACCACGGAGGACTTGATGAAGTCACTTGACGACTTCTATGAGAACCCATCGGCATTCAATAAGGTATTTCTCATGAAGCGCTTATTCAATTTAAAGATGGCAGAGAATGGTTCAGTTGCAGAACACCTAAATGACTTCAACACAAACAGAAGTCAACTTTGATCGGTGAAAATAAATTTCAATGACGAAGTGCGAGCTCTCCTTATACTATCGTCTCTATCGGATAGTTGGGACAGCCTTGTGATGGTTGTAAGTAATTCTATTTCTGGCACAAATACTCTTAAGTTTGATGATGTTGTGGGTTCTCTCCTAAGCGAGGAAATGTGAAGGAGAAGCACAAGAGAATCATCAAGTGCTGCACTGTCAGTGGAAACAAGAGGAAGGCCTAAGGAGAGTTTCAAAAACCAAAAGGGTCGTGATCGCTCAAGGCGGAGCAAGTCACGCACAAAGTCAGTTCTTGAATGTTGGAATTGCGGTAAGAAGGGCCATGTCAAGAAGGATTGTTGGTCCAAGAAGAAGAAGGAGTCGGAGTCTCAAGATAACAAGCCAATATCAGAGGCGAATGTGGCAGGTAAAGTAGAGCAAGATGCTCTAATTCTCTCATTAGACAATGTGTCTAATTCTTGGATAGTAAATTTTGGGGCTTCATTCCATGCGACAACGCACAAGCAGCATTTCCAAGATTACACCAAAGGTAATTTTGGGTATGTATACTTGGGAGATGATGAAGATAGTGAAATTGTCGGCAAAGGTACAGTTTGTGTCAAAAGTGCTAACGGAAATGAATGGAAGCTTAAAGATATTAGGCATGTTCCTCTTCGCAAAAATTTGATCTCTACAGGACAATTGGATGATAAAGGTCACAACATCGCATTCGGAAGAAAACGGTGGAAGATCTCAAAGGGATATTTGGTGGTTGCCAAGGGAGAAAAGGTCGGTACACTTTACTTGTGTATTGTTAGCACGCAATCTTCAACTTGTGCAATAGCTACGGAAGTCGACAGTGCGGTGTGGCACTATCGGCTTGGGCATATGAGTGCCAAAGGAATGCAAATCCTTCAAACAAAGAAGCTTCTACGAGGTTTGAAAGAAGTGGACTTAGAGTTCTGTGAAGATTGTGTTTATGGTAAACAAAGGAGGGTAAAATTTGAAAAATCAGGAAATGAAAGAAAAAATAAAAAACTTGAGTTGGTTCATTCTGATGTTTGGGGTCCTGCAAGTACATCATCACTTGGTGGCTCATTGTATTATGTAACATTCATAGACGATGCGACTAGAAAAACATGGATTTATGTCATGAAGAATAAATCCGATGTGTTTTCTATCTTTCAAATGTGGAAAGTCTTTGTGGAGAATGAAATAGGTACCAAGGTTAAATGCCTCAGATCCGACAATGGAAGTGAATATTACAACCAAGCTTTTGAAAGTTTTTGTTCTAGCAATGGCATTCAGAGACAAAAGACAACCCCAAGGACACCTCAACAAAATGGAATTTCCAAAAGGATGAACAAAACAATCATGGAGAGAGCACGAAGCATGCGGCTACATGCAGGCCTGCTGCTTGAGCTTTGGGCGGAAGCTGTAAGTACGTATGTGTACTTAATCGATCAGTCACCCTCAACGGCATAGGATGGGGGAGTTCTAGAAGAGGAATAAACAGGTAAACCGGTGAATTATGCATTTCTCAAAGCGTTTGGGTGTGAGGCATTCATGCACATAGATAGAAGCCTAAGATCAAAGCTAGATGCAAAGTCCAAAAAGTGTTTCTTGATTGGCTATGGAGAAGGTGAATTTGGGTATCACCTATGGAACCCTAAAGATGGTGAAATCTTTAGGAGTAGGGATGTAATTTTTAACGAACAAAATATGTATAAAGATTACTTGGAAAGAAAACAAACAAAAAAATTAGGTGATGAGTACATGGAGCTTGAGGACGGTGACGACTCAAGGACTCCAAACGGTGACAATGTGCACCAACATCAACCAAATGAGGAGCCTCAACCTATTCCCCGAAGATCTACAAGAGCAAGTAGACCTCCAAAAAGGTTCATTCCTTCCTTCAACCATCTCTTGATCTCAGATTCTGGGGATCCGGAATCAAACGAAGAAGCTATACAACACGAATCCAAAGAAGAATGGATGAAGAGCATAAAAGTGGAAATGGACTCATTATATCGCAACCAAACATGGGAGTTGGTTGAGTTGCCTAAAGGTAAGCGGGCACTTCAGAACAAATGGGTGTATAAGCTGAAAGAAGAACAAAGTGGGAAGAAAAGGTACAAGTTTAGGCTTGTGGTAAAAGGGTTTTCTCAAAAGAGAGGTATTGACTTTAATGAAATATTTTCTCATGTTGTAAAAATGAACTCAATTAGGTTTGTCTTAAGCCTTGTGGTTTCTCATGATCTAAATCTTGAGCAAATGGATGTAAATACGGCATTCCCTCATGGTGACTTAGAGGAGGAAATTTACATGCTTCAACCAAAGGGATATGAAGTAAAAGATAAGGAGAAAATGGTTTGCATATTAAAGAAGAGCTTGTATGGTTTAAAGCAAGCATCAAGACAGTGGTACTTGAAGTTCGATCGATGGATGTTGGATCACGAATTCACAAGATGCAACTCAGATCACTGCGTCTACACAAAGAATTTGGGAGATTAAAGTTCATCATACTAATGTTGTATGTTGATGACATGTTGATTGCGAGTGCTAACATGCAGGACATCAAAGACCTAAAAGAGGAGTTATCTAAATCTTCTTCAATGAAATATTTAGGTGCTGCAAAGAGGATACTTGGTATGAAGATGTCAAGGGACAGGACGAAGAAGACAATAAAGCTATCTCAAGAGGATTACATCAAGAAGGTACTAGAAAGGTTTGCAATGCAAAATGCAAAAATGATTTCTACACCTTTGGCTGGTCACTTTAAACTAACCAAGGATATGTGTCCAAAGACACAAGAGGAGATAGCCTCTATGTCTAAAGTTCCATATGCTGCAGCGGTAGGTTCTCTTATGTATGCTATGGCTTGGACAAGGTCAGACATTGCACATGAAGTGGGAGTTGTAAGTAGGTTCATGGACAACCCAGGTAAAGAGAATTGGCAAGCTGTGAAGTGGATACTTAGGTATCTAAAAGGGACAACAACAAATACTTTGTATTTTGGAGGAACTGATATTTTTCTTTAAGGGTGTGCTGATGCAGATATGGCAGGTGGCAAAGATACTCGAAGGAGCATTGGTGGCTATGTCTTCAGAGCTGGAGGCACAGCAGTAAGTTGGGCTTCAAAGCTGCAAAAAGTGGTCTCACTTTCTACCACGGAAGCAGAGTATGTAGCAATGACGGAGGCAAGCAAAGAAATTATGTGGTTTCACAGATTCTTATAAAAGCTTGGATTCAAACAAGACAATTGTGTCTTATACAATGATGGCCAAAGCGCTATCCATCTTGCAAAGAACTTAGCCTTTCATTCAAGGACAAAGCACATTGAGGTGACATATCACTTCATACGCACTCTTTTGGAAGAGGGACAACTAAAGCTAAGAGAGGTGCATACAAGTGAAAATCTTGCAGACATGTTTACAAAGGTGGTCAACAAGGAGAAGTTGAGCTTTTGCTCATCTTCAATCGACATTCAAGGATAAGAAGCCAGGATGGAAAGCAGTCACAGGTTTGTTTGGATATCAGTCTCCAAGTGGGAGATTGTTAAGTATAGAGCCTAATTTACCCCTTGTAATTTTTTGTGTTAAAAATGCACATTTGTAAGGCCCGCATTATGAGGAGAATTCATCGTGCATGAAGAAGAATAACTCGCCGAAAAGTAACAATCGCGCCAGAAACCAAAATTTTCATGTCCAGTCTCGAGCCCAAGCTCGAGACTGGCTTCGACGGAATATTATGGCCGGATGGCAGCCGAAAAGTGGTCGGAAAACGGCCGGTCGTTTGACCGGTGGTCGATAGTCAATGGCTGGTGACCGATTTCAAAGGAGGACTTGTCTTCTCGAGGGCGGCCACACATGGGCGGATTGGAGGGTCCAATTTTGACTTATCTACACAAGGACGGCTACACATGAATGCCTCTCATGAGAGAGGGCAACCCTTTTGACCTATAAAAGGAGGCCATTTCTACACACATTTGATAGTGTGAAGTTGGTGCAACAAGGTGGGTGTGAGGTGGTGAGAGTGAAGCAAGGCGAGAGCTCTATTAAGGGTATAATCCCTTTGTAACCTACTTTTTGTTTGAAGTACTAAAGCCATTAAGTGGCTGCTTTACCGTGGACGTAGCTCACATTGAGTGAACCACGTATATCGTGTGTACTCTCTCTCTCTCTCTCTCTCTCTCTCTCTCTCTCTCTCTCTCTCTCTCTCTCTCTCTATAATCTCTTGTGTGTGAAAATTATCTCTCCATTAAGTAATTTACTCAATTATCTACTAAGCTACGCCCTATTTCCTAACACTTACCACGCTCTTAGTATGAAGCTCATGAATGACAAAAGAGTCAGATATATGTGCATATAAGCCGTCAACGGGACATGCTAAAAAACTTACGTCGAAAAAAAATTCGTTGCAAAGGTCAATATTTACACGATGACAGTGAACTTGAAGTGCATGCTAAGTAATTTCAAATACATCATTGGCGTAAAATGAGGGCATGGGGAAAAAATATAAGCAGTGTTGCATCTTTTGTGGAAAAATTAATCACAAAAAGGAAAAGTGCCACAATAAGCGGTCTTCTCAATGTGACCACGAGGACCATAAAGCACGTCATTGCTCACTAATTCTTTTGGAGCAATATTATATTCTTGAATATGACATTGTACACAATAAATTGCATAAACCCAAGGCGTGGGTGGATGATTTTGTTGATGCAATAGAGAAGGCATATGTATGGTTTTACAAACATGGAGGGAACACACGTAATGCTTGTTTGCATGGAATCTCATTATAGAGTTGCAAAATAACACTCAAAAATTGTATGAATTGCTTCATAAAAGGAGATTCCTTAAAAAATTGTTGAGAGCATGGCATATTATAGCCGAAGAGATAGACAATTACTGAAGTGATGATAATGATGATAATGAACATGGGAATGGTAGGAATGGGATGGAGAATGGAGTGAAGAGAGAGGACCCTATGTCATAAAATCTAATATCTAACCAACCCAAATGATTTTCTCATATTAAATTGATCATTTAATGTGGGAGAATAAATGGAAACAAGGGGATGAATATAGACATGTGCTTGTGGATCTGTCTCAACACGGGGCCAAGGTTAAAAGGGTCCAAATGAGAGATGGTATGTTAAAGATCAATGCTACCTAATGGAGCTTAAAGACCTTAGAGTTAGCTTCATTAAAGACCTCCAAAAGTTAATGTTAAAAAGTCCTTTGACCGTAAGCAAGCTATGGCTAACCTTGAGGTGGGAATCCTACCCAAGCATGAGATGCTAAGATGCTTAAAGTGGTTGTGGGAACCTTGACCAAAGCTTGAGGTGATTTTTATGCTTAAATGACTAAGGTTCTTGAAGTGTTCAATTCAAAGATAAACTCTCAAGAGGCATCAAACATTTCCATGCTTGATTGACTAAGTGCTTGAAGTATTCAATTTAAACCAAATGACTTAATAAGCATAAAAGACACATGTTCAAATGATCCTCCACATGTGGCCCTCATGATGTGCTTGAATCCTATTGGATAGGTTTTAAAGGGGTCCCATGATAATTGAGATACATAAAAATAGATAATTAAGTTCTTTCTCTCAAAGAGAAAAAAGAGGACACATGTCCAAATGAAATAATTAAATAATATGAGAGAGAGAGAGAGAGAGAGAGGTGGACCAAGAATGAGAGGGGGGTATACTCTCTCTCTCTCACACACACACACACACACACACACATTCTCTCATTGTGTGGAGTGCAAAGTGCAAGAGCTCCATCTCCTTCTCCAAGCTTGTTAAGAAGTGGAGAGCCTACACCAACACACTTGGCTATGGAATGCAAATCAAACCAAGAGCCATGCTTCAATGCTTAAGCTTGCCATCTTCTTCATCTTCATTACTATGCATTATGCTATGCTAAGCAAGAAGAGTAATGATAAGTGAGGAACTATTTCTTTCTCCTATGGATGATTCTTCTTCCTCTTCCCTACCCACATTCCCTGCTAGCTCTCTCCACCTTCGAAGGTATTTGAGGCCTTGGGACTGAGGCTTGGGATAGTTAATGCTTTTTGCAAAGTTTATGTTATGTTTGTGATGCATGAAGCTTTCCATCTTCATTGCATCACCCAGGTCACAAGGAACACAAAGATTGTATTGTAACAAGTCTCTCTTGATGGGAGAATCTATAATACAAACGCCTTTTGGAGGGGGGACTGCTCCAAGTAAATCCGGTCCTCAACTATTGTCATGTTCTTTAATACTCTCTCTCTTGCAAAAGTATTTTTCATGTCAAGTTAATTAAGTACTATGTTCATGTTGCTACCATCAATTAATTTCACCCTCTATGTTCTCAAAGTAATCTCACAAAAATTGCTCACTCTAATTCTCTTATTTCGCTATTCTCAAAGTTCATAGGCCATTTCCATTACAACCTATAAGCCAAGAGAGCCAAGGAGAGTCCCCGAGTAGCCCCATACTCACATCTTGCACCATCAACCAAAGCATCGTGGGTCACATTCCATCTATTTTTTATGGCGCATTGCATAATTTTGATGTCTTAAATGATGATGAGGACATGGATTTGTTGGTTGATTATCATGTGATGGATCAAGAAATTAATTCATGCAACTCTAAAGTAACTCTAGAGGACATGGATTTGTTTGTTGATTATCATGTAATGGATCAAGAAATTAATTTATGCAACTCTAAAGTAAATGAATGCTTTGATGAGCTCTATGATGAAACATTGAAGAAAAATCAAAATGATCTCTCACTTCTTGATGATGAAGAAAATGATGTCACCAATGCTTTTGTGAATTCTCTCACATTGGAAGAAGATTTTTGTGTCTCACATGATGTTGAAATGAAGAATAACTAAAATAATGTTCTTCTTTATGAAATGTTGAAGCAACAAAATGTAGTGTATGTGAAGCAATCTATTTCACAAGTTCACAGTATGCTGAATGAATGTTTTCTTAAGGCAATGTTGTGTGATGGGATATGTGTATTTATTCACACAATTGGTGCCTATGTAAAGCATGATGGGGCTTGTATGCTTATCCATGCTAGGAAAAGTGATGATTTTGTGATTTTGAGCAAACTAATGCTTATTTTTTTGCATGATGATGCAACGATCTTGTGGCTTTTTCTCATTGTAAGTCTAGAAGGAGATCATGTTTGGTGGTTTGAAGTCCAAATTGCATCAAGGAAGAATGAAGTTTCTCTTTGTAGAAATAACATGGAGCTAATGTTTTTGGATGTCCATGTGCTTATTGAAAGCATGCCTTTATAAATTTAAGCCAAAGCACATAATGTTTTTTAAGAAGAATGTGTCAAAGCAAAGGATTTTTTTTTGAAGAATGTTGATACTTATTTGCAAAACAATGAAGCTTATTTTGAAGTGATTAGCTCCAAGATGGAGTCTACTCAATGAAGTGGAGATTTTCTCATTACTTTATGGTTCTACACATTTGTTTTGTAAGAGCTCTCATGGAGGATGATTTATTTGATGGGTTCTTAGCCATGGCATGTTGCCAAAAAATGGTGCACTTGTATTCACATTTTTTGTTGGGAAGGCACACTATACCCGGTTTGGTGATTTTAATGCAATATATAACTTTAGGGAATGTATTTGTGCATCTTGGATTCAGTTCTAATCACTGCACTTGGCATCGTGGTATTCTATGAGCACTGAGTTTTTGGAACAAGGGATTTTGTGGGATTCAAGTTCGAACTTTGGGAAAATTCTCCCACCATATGAGTTATATTGTAATGAGAGAGATTAATGGATGAGCAAGTTTTCTCTCTCTCTCTCTCTCTCTCTCTCTCTCTCTCTCTCTCTCTCTCTCTCTCTCTCTCCCCGCCACCACTATCTCTCTCACCCATTCTACAATCACACTTACTTCCTTGGCATAAAGTTATTCTTGAAGTAATAAGTCAATTTTTTTTTACAATGTTGAAAATGCCCCTCTTTCGTAGCACTATAAACAAGGGTACCATCGAGAAAGATGATAACAAACTTACCTAAGTATGATTTCAAACACTATTCATAAGTATCATAAACAAACCTGCAATATTTGCATGATCAAAAGCTTATAATTTTAGAACCAGTTTTGAAAGGAAGTTTTTTGTGTATTTTCAAGCGTTGTGCAGACATAATGATACCCTGCACATAAATCGATATTCATAAAATGGCATGCTCAACCCCCACTCATTTACACACATACGCATAGTATCATCTTTTTTCTCATAAGAGAAGTCCATGGTGAAGACTAGATTGAATAAAACCCTTGCTAATGTGGTGGGCAAGCTACCCTTTACCTCCATTGCTTCTTTACGGCTAAGCGGATAAGGTAGCTTGCTTATAAATTTACTACTTGGCATGACATCTGTGCCTTGTTGCCTATCTCATGCAATAAGCAAACGGCTAAATCATTAGGTTAGACATTGTTGTGTTCCCTAAGCAACTCCTAGTGATCTTCAAAAAACTAGACAGTGTGGTAGTTAGTTGATCTCATAGCTTGAATATTGAATTGTGATCTTTGTTCTTACTGTGATTTTACAAACCATTTTAGAGGAAGAAGGAAGAGAAGCATGCAACATTGAGGAAGCATCATTTAGATTAGGCATTTTATTACCAAACTTTGAACTTAAAATAGAAGTAGAGAAAACATAACACTACAAATGACAAAGAAATATCTACTCTAGTGAAGTAATAAAGTTCAATTATACAAATGTGATGAGAAATGGGTGTTCTTTTCTCCCAATGGTAGCACGTGCAAACCATTGCTATGAATTACGCCTTCATAAACAAGTGTGATGAATAAGCATTCAACATAAAGTTGACATATTTATACATACATAGTAGCATACTATCCTCCATTCAATATCTACCTTTCGATCAATAACTACTACTGAAGTAATTTGCACAAATATTACTTTCACAAATGTACATAAATTGGGTCAAGGAAGACTCAACCTTTCAAGAATTAAAGAAGACAATGTTTATTTATTCATCCCTATACGGATTTTTCAACAATTATGGTGGGGTTCAAGAAATACAAGATTGATTCAATCTTGCTCGACCTCTAAATAATATAGATAAAAAGAATCTAGTGTTCCATACATATAGACTGTGTCACCATATAATCTTTTTTTTCCTTTTCCGCTCCTTACACTATTGACAATTGAAAACACTAGCACTACACAATCATAGCATGAAACATGTATAAAAAAATTGCATGTGGCCCAACTTTTCTTCTCTTTTTTTTTCTCGTGTACAGAGTACTCTTTCAATCCGAAGGTGACTTTGGGGGCAACATAGTACTTAAACTTCACATCAAGTCATACCTTCTCACTACAAATGTCCAAAAACATCGACTTAAGATGTATTTAACTAACTTGAATTTCTTCTCTTATTATAACCCCTCAGCTTCTATCTACTAAGAGATTGACTTCCATACACTACATATTGACCACCTCAATCTCTGTGACTCCATTTCGTCATCCAATATGAGTAGCTTACCTATGAGTCTTAAATCACCCCTGAAAACTGCTTTGTAATCACTGGGATGTAGAGCCCATGAAGCTGTTCCCTTTGCAGCTATGCCTATATGATAAGGAAATACAAAGAAATGCAGCCCTCCTTTAAATCTAGAAATTTCTTCTCATACTAACCGCTCAACCACCCCGATCTTGCGCTGTCTTTCCTCCAATACGGTTGCTAACCCATTAGGTCTTTTTAATTGGCCCCAACATCACTTACTTTCCATGCAACTCAACCTTCAGTCCTAGCCTAAAGGAGTGCCTTCAAATTAAAAAATTTTGCAAACATTTCCGGCATACAACTCCATACGGGTATGAAAGTATGATTGGAGTATGTTGGGACCCTTGAATTTGAAACATATGTGATCCCAAGTTTATTTTTAAAAGCACAAACAGTGATTACATGGTAAGCACTCGTAGCACCATAGAAACAGAGAGCTTTTCACATCTTACTACAGACCCCCAACAACCTCATTAGCTTGAACTTTTGTCCAGCCAAAGGGAAACACTAGCCACAATAAAGATTTCAGCACTGCCTTTCCAAATACACCCAAAAACCTAGAGAGTGTGAGTACTTGGAAGCAACCCACAAAAACCATGCTGTACTAATGTACATTATATCACTGGGACATACAGCCCATTGAGCTGCTCCCTTTACAAAGGGATATAACTATGCGTATATGATTAAATATTACAAAAGGGATGCAGTTGCAATCCCGGTGTTTAGAACTACAACAAAACTGGCAACAACTCTCATGAACAACTGGCTTTCACTGGCTCAAAATCCGGCACATTGAACAGCCCAAACAGCACTCTTCGCCATTGGGAGCATGTGCAACTTTCAAAGGGCAGAATTGAACACCTCTGCATGGAGGCGGAATGTAATCCGGATTGCCATCTGGCCTTGTCAGGTGGCAGCTACTACAGAAATGAGTATTACCAAAGCAAAAGAATGTCGCCTCAGAACAGCAGAATTTGCACTTATATTCAATATATTTGCTCCCGTGGCCCTTGCTGCAAACCATTTTTCCATCTGCAGCCGCACTACAACCCCCGCACACAAGGTCCAGCGGGTTGTGACTATCTCTCACCCCACCCGCATCCAACCTGCGGGGCTCATCAAATCATAACAAAAACATGTTACAATGGAGCTTACTAAGAAGCTTACTCAGAAAAGACTGCCTAATAAGATAGCTTCACACACATACCTCAAACGACAGTCGCGATTTCCGCCATAGTATGGACTTTGGCATTTGTAGCACAAGTAGTAATTATACTTGCTTAAGCCATAGGCTTCAAGTTCTTCAGATTTCATGGAGGTTTTTGGCTTCTCTATTCTCGCCCTCTTCGCAGCCTTTTCCTTGACCTGAATCATGAGAAGATTTGGATATAGCTTTTTCTTTTTTTTTGTGTGTGTGTGTCTGTATGTGAGAGAGAGAGAGAGAGAGAGAGAGAGAAGAAGAGAGAAGAATTTTAAAGTGGTAGGAAACCCAAGAGACCTTCAAGATCTATCCAACAAGTCTTGAACTCAAGACATGTTATTCAAGAGGGAGTTGGGATAACCAATCTACCACACTTGGGTGATAGGAAGGTTATTCCAATTTACACACGTGCACACACACAAAAGATGAATTTTAATGGCGTAGAAAACAATCCACAGAGAGAGAGAGAGAGAGGTGATTCAAAACATTTATTCTCGACAAGCTCACTTGTACATACCATGGTAAATAACTCCAATGGTTTGCGCAAAACATTCTCCAAGCTTTCATGCTCCATAAACTCTGAACATTGTGGACATTTAAGAAAGCCAAAAGTAATTTCTGGACCAGGAAATCCTTCCTTCACCTTCTTCTTTGCACAGTCGAAATGAAAAATGTGCCCACATTTTAGCTGAATAGAGGGGCAAGTACGGAGCGATTCCACCATACATATTGCACACCAATCATCTGCTGATGGCAGGGCACATCCCTTGAGTACCGAAACGTTTTCATGACAAGCTTCCTGAAAAAATGCAGGCACCTTGAAACTAATCAATTTCTTTTCTGAAGCCCCAAAAACCTTTACACCTCACTATCTCAAAGCCCTTGAATCAAAATAATGGAATATGCATTTAAGAGAAATCCTCATCCCCCTCAAAAGCATAACCATTTCGGTTTTAAGCCTTTCTCTGCAGATTTTGAAAAAATACCTCCATAAAATTTCTCAGCAAGCTACTGTTACTACAAATGAGTAGATACATAGATCAATCCAGAAGAAGCCCAAATTCACCTTAAAGGAAAGTGCAAGGTATAGACTCATCATGGTAGTCACCCATAAGGCAATAATATAACTATAATTTTTTCTGGATGCGTCCGATTGAGGAACCATACTCCCAGACGCATCCGGATTCCGTATCTGATTGAAGTATGATTGGCCTGAGGCTCCATTTTTTGGCCTCCTAGATTCTAAAATTTGAATGGTGTTTCACTGCATTCTATGGTTTTGTGCTCCTCTGTATCGTTTTAAGTGTCATATGTGAACTGTTTGCAGTGTGCCATATAGGATCCAACTATGCAATCCTGGGGGGTCAGATCCATACTTAATCTGTACTTAAAGTACCTCTCCGACTCCAACATATGGAAAAACTATCAATATAACCATCAGCTCCATCATACATAGTATCGACTAATACTAAGATACCCCCACTGTTATTTGCCATATGGCAAATAAGGGTATGGAAGTATGATTGGAGTCTGTTTCAATCCTTGAACTTGAAACATACGTTTCCATATGGCAACCGGATAAGAGTATGGAAGTATGATTGGAGTATGTTTTGATCCTTGAACTTAAAACATACGTGGCCCTAATTTTATTTGGACAAATAGAAATGGTTACATAGGTAAGCACTCATAGCACCATAGAAACATAGAACTTAGTTAGTCTCCAAGCTACTATGGATTTTTATCATCATTAATGTCCACAACCTCACTAGCTTGAATTTTTCTTGCCAAGTATGTGCTCACAATTTTTAAAAATCTTGTATTAGTGGGAATCTGACGCGGATCCGTTTCTCGTTAACGAAGAAAGGAAAGAGCGAGGGAAAGATTTGGTCGGCATGCAGTGAGGGAAGACAAGGAAAGCCCCGGTGGGAGAGCATACACGCTGCAGTGGCAACGCTGATACACATAGGGGGAGGTGTCACAAACGGGAGCGCATAACAATATAAAATATACTCGGATAAATAAAATTTATCACTTTATATTGAAGCCAGAGGATATAGAGAGAAATAGATAGAGAGAGATAGAGAGTGAGAAGATCGACACAGTACTGGGGACCAAAAGATGGGCTGGTCCCCCCCTTAAAGAGAATTCTTTATTAGGGAGAATCTTTTTACAAGCACAAGAACCGGAGAAAACCCCTCCGTTCTAATTCTCTAACTCGATGATCGTTCCTTCCCGTAAGGGAAATCCGAGAGACAAGCTCTCAATCCTTTTTCCGTCTGTACTCGGAGTTGAGACTCCGCAGACAATTTCCGGATTCCGTTCTCGGAATTCCCAAGCGTAGGCCGAAGCCTTCTCGCTTCTCCTTCGCGATGAAGTACCTGCAAACACACACGCAAACACGCGACAACAATTCGTATGGCGAATCCACAATAGATACCTGTCGCTCTTGCGCGGGAAAAAGCGACTTCCATGCTTCGGAGTCTCGCGATCTCTCGCGTCTTCTGGCGGCAGAGTCTTCTCTTGCTGATGTTGGTAACCTCCTTTCAGTGAGGGCATGTGGTGCTTTTATAGCTCCTTCGCGACGGCACGAATAGCTGCTCGCATAGAGATCGCGGCCGTTTTTGTTTTTTTTTTTTTCCCCAAACAAATTTTTTTTCGGTTTTTTTTTTTTTTCTGTTACCCGAAATAGGGAGAGAGAATTCGTTGGCTGGTTTTGTTGCTTTATTTTCTAAGTGGCTGTCCACTTATTAAGTGGACGGCCAGCATATTTTGAAAATGGTCTGAACCTGCCCAAAAACTCAATAAAACCTTATAAATTCAAAACAATGCTTTTCACAACACTTCCGAGGCGTCCCTGGATGCAACCACATGCACAAATGCAATGCAGACATAGATTCCTCGCGGGAAAGCGTTTGCTCTTCCCGGAAAACTCCTTAAAATTCCGCTTTTTAAGAAAAGATTCTCAGAACCCATCTTTATTCTTGTGCTTGCGTCTTTACACGTATTCCTCTTTTCCAGTTCGGATGTCCGTTTCTGGATGGTCGGATACTTCTTCCTGATGCTCCCTGTCACCCATCCGATGTGACGCATCAAAAGTACCCGTTCTTGGTGGCCTTACAGATATTCCTGTTCACACTGCTCCTGTCATTACTTTGAATGACGCACTAGGAATACTCTGTACTCGGATGTCTCTAGTGAGAAAAACCCTCTCACTTAAAATTCCAGTAATTCATTTAGAATTATTCCAAGCGAGAAAACCCTCTCACTTATAAATCCAATAATTCATTTAGAATTATTTTTATGTCAGATAAAGCCAATTTAGCAACATCCCTCTCACTTGTAAACAGTTGTCCTCAACTGTAGAGGTCCAACTGAACTGCCGGGGAGAAACCGGAAAATTTCCAAATCTTGATCAATGGTGAGTTGAGCTAGTCCTTTCTCAAAAGAGAACTTAAAAATTGAATTAAACAAAAATTCAATAATTCAACACTTACCTTATCGGTTCATGTCTTTCCTCTAGTACCTCGAGAATATCCTTCACCTTTCATTAAAGCTACGAGCCATGTAAGAACTCGTCATTCGCGTCTTTCCAATAGATCGGAAGTTTCCTCATCCGAGAACCTGTTAACTCAATTCCACCTTCTCAATTCCGAGAAGAATAATCCTCCTAGAAATCAATTTAGGTCTATGTCCTTGCGCATAACCTTGTGCTATTAGTCCTGAGGATATTAAACCTCTTATGTCCTCCCACATAGGGAATGCCCAAGTCATAGGGCATTAAGCTCGATGTCTTTCTTTCACAAACAAGGTTCGCTAAAGAAGGTTCTTGTTTCAGGCCGTCGCTCAACGTAGACAGACGGTTCTAATCCGAAGATTCCTTGTGCACGACGGCACTTTCTTCTAATCTTTTCCTCCTCCAAGTTATTACCACCAGCAGTGTTTTCTCGACGCCCATTAGCGTCTCTTCCTTACAAAATCATCAAAAATGATTCACCTTGCAAGCATCAATGACGACTTGCAAAATCTAAAGCATATAGGATTGTAGCCATAGCATTTTCTTAACGTACATTCAAACCCAGTTCACAATAGAGCGAACCCTCTTTGATTCTTAGGGATGTTCTCCCATATGTAATTCTTACCATTTTGAAACGGTTGGCGAATTATATTCTTACGAACTGAATAGTTCGAATTTATTCCAGCAGCGTGTAAATGCTACTTGACCTGCTCATGGAGAAACATATACCGCAACCAAAAGTTGCTACTGTAATGGTAAAAGCACATAGCGTACTCAATGATCAACGACCATCAGAAAACCTCTTCTCCGTAGAGGAACTCAAATTCCTTCTACCGAAGACATCTCAAATAGAGATTCTCCTATCGGAATATCCTTGCGTGCAAAAAGGCCCTCAAGAGAGTATAACAAACTCTCGTCCAATCCCTTAGCATAGGTCTGCATCTTCGTGTGTTATCCATGTACCCAAAGGTGTACATAAGTTTCAGTGAGCATGGGAAATTACCTTCCCTTCGTAAGATCCTTAGAGTGAAGACGCTCAACCTGACGATCCCTTGGCTCGATCTTAGAGCAAAACCCGCTCATCAAATAAACTAGGATTTCAATCCTTGGATTCCTCAAGCACAGGCCGTAGTCATCACTTGTTCCTTCCCTCGTAAAGAGAGTGTTCATTCACTTGTGCGAAAAGCACTACCATGTCTTCCCTGACTGGGTAGGGGGTGTTAGTTCATAAGCTTAGTGAAAGCTTTTCTTGGTTGAAAGCTCGGAATGGTTCCTTCCTTTTTGCCGTCCTACCCGCAATAGCAGGTAATTTGTTTGTGAACTACCGGATACGATATCAATAGTTGACCTTCCGGATGGTTGAGCAAACCAATTCATCTCAGAAAACAATGTTTCAAATTGATCCTACTCTCATAAATACTTGAGAGTGATTGTCCTGGTTAGACACATGCATATCTCGTGCATAAAAGCAATACGCATTTTATGAGTTCCTCAAAGATTTAACTTTGATCAAAGACCTACCCTCTCACTTAAAGTTTGAGGGTCAAAAACTCAGGAGTTAGATCGAATTCCCTTACTCCAAACTTTCTCCGGATAGCAATGTATCCTTCGAGGAGAAGTAACAAAAATTCATTGTTTCTCTGTTCAATGGTTCTCGTCCCACTACGGGGATTGTATTCTTTGTACATCAAGGTGTACACTTTCAGCTTTTATGCTGAACCATCTGCTGCAAAGTATCTTGCAGATGGGTTTACAAAATTCAGGCAAAAGTCCTTCATTAAATTTGTTCATCTTTCCTTCCTCATAGAGGATCAAGAACGGAGCTACCTTGGCAAGAGTGAACCACTACTTGCTTTGACTCGCTCATGTTCCTATTGGGCAAACCAATCCCAATCTTCTTGAATGCCTTCCTCAAAGCGTACAGGAAAAAAATTTGTCCGAAAATTCAGCCTTGAATTGAATCCAAGTCTTGTTGTAAGTTCCTTGCAAAGCTTTCGTATACCACCAAGTACTTGCAATCCCCCTTGAGGTGTTTGATCACATGCCTCACCTTCGACGCTTTTCAAAAATTGCCGCTTGCAAAGGCAACTTCAAACTGTCGAATGAAAGCGTTAGCTTTTGGGACATCTTCCCATCCGTCAAAAGTATCAAACTTGACCGGAGTGTTCTGAGGTCTAAAGACCTTCTTCATATCCTTCCCGGAATGATGGGATTTCTTGGCTATGGTTATAGATTGATGTTCATGGATTTTTTCTGGATTCTGAAGGATCTTGAGCATTCCGCTCCTTGGATTCTCTAGGTTCTTGAGCATCATGCTCTTGTTGCCTTCTCAGAGAATCCCAAGTCTTGTGTCGACTTCTTGCAGAGAGAAAAAAAATCCAACTCTGCGAGCTTTTCCTGTAGGACTTAGGTTTCCGCCTGCTTACTTCTCTCTTGGCTTCTCATGGCTTCTTCCCATATCTTCCCAGAGTCGTCCTCCTTTACAGAGAAAGAGAGGAGACCATGCTCTGATACCACTGTCACAAACGGGAGCGCATAACAATATAAAATATACTCAGATAAATAAAATTTATCACTTAATATTGAAGCCAGAGGATATAGAGAGAAATAGATAGAGAGAGAGAGAGATAGAGAGTGAGAGGAGACCATGCTCTGATACCACTGTCACAAACGGGAGCGCATAACAATATAAAATATACTCTGATAAATAAAATTTATCACTTAATATTGAAGCCAGAGGATATAGAGAGAAATAGATAGAGAGAGAGATAGAGAGTGAGAAGATCGACACAGTACTGGGGACCAGAAGATGGGCTTGTCCCCCCCTTAAAGAGAATTCTTTATTAGGGAGAATCTTTTTACAAGCACAAGAACCGCAGAAAACCCCTCCGTTCTAATTCTCTGACTCGATGGTCGTTCCTTCCCGTAAGGGAAATCCGAGAGACAAGCTCTCAATCCTTTTTCCGTCTGTACTCGGAGTTGAGACTCCGCAGACAATTTCCAAATTTCGTTCTCGGAATTCCCAAGCATAGGCCGAAGCCTTCTCGCATCTCCTTCGCGATGAAGTACCTGCAAACACACACGCAAACACGCGACAACAATTCGTATGGCGAATCCACAATAGATACCTGTCGCTCTTGCGCGGGAAAAAGCGACTTCCGTGCTTCGTAGTCTCGCGATCTCTCGCGTCTTCTGGCGGCAGAGTCTTCTCTTGCTAACGTTGGTAACCTCCTTTCAGTGAGGGCATGTGGTGCTTTTATAGCTCCTTCGCGACGGTACGAATAGCTGCTCGCGTAGAGATCGTGGCCGTTTTTTTTTTCCAAAAGAAAATTCGGTTTTTTTTTTTTTCCTGCTACCTAAAATAGGGAGAGAGAATTCGTTGGCCGGTTTTGTTGCTTTATTTTCTAAGTGGCAGCCGGCATATTTTAAAATTGGTCTGAACCTGCCCAAAAACTCAATAAAACTTTATAAGTTTAAAACAATGCTTTTCACAACACTTCCGAGGCGTCCCTGGATGAAACCATATGCACAAATGCAATGCAGACATAGATTCCTCGCGGGAAAGCGTTTGCTCTTTCCGGAAAACTCGTTAAAATATTCCGGCTTTTTAAGAAAAGCTTCTCAGAACCCATCTTTATTCTTGTGCTTGCGTCTTTACACATATTCCTCTTTTCCAGTTTGGATTTCCTCTCGACTATGGATATCCCCTTTCCGATGCACCCGTCACCCAGCTTGTGATGCATCAGGAATACCCAAACCTCTTGTGTCCTCCCTTGATTCTGTCTTCTCAAATTCGAGAAGAATAATCTTCCTAGAAATCAATCTAGGTATTTGTCCTTGCGCATAATCCTACGCTGTTAGTCCAGAGGGTATTAAACCTCTTGTGTCCTCCCACATAGGGAATGCCCAAGTCATAGAGCATTAAGTTCGATGTCTTTCTTCCACAATTTGCAATCACCTTCAAGAAGGTTCTTGTTCCACGCCGTCGCTCAACGTAGGCGGACGGTTCCAGTCCGAAGATTCCTTGTGCACGACAGCACTTCCTTCCAATCGTTTCCTCCTGCGAGTTATTACCACCAGCAGTGATTTCCCGACGCCCATTAGCGTCTCTTCCTTACAAAATCATAAAAAATGATTCACCTTGCGAGCATCAATGACGATTTGCAAAACCTCAAGCAGATAGGATTCTAGCCATAGCATTTTCTGAACGTACGTTCAAACCCGGTTCACAATAGAGCGAACCCTCTTTGATTCTCCCATTTGTAATCCTTACCATTTTGAAATGGTTGGCGAATTATATTCTTACGAACAAAATAGTTCAAATTTATTCCAACAGCGTGTAAATGCTACTTGACCTGCTCATGGAGAAACATATACCGCAACCAAAAGTTGCTACTGTAATGGTAAAAGCACATAGCGTACTCAATGATCAACGACCATCGGAAAACCTCTTCTCCGTAGAGAAGCTCAAATTCCTTCTACCAAACACATCTCAAATAGAGATTCTCGTGTCGGAATATTCTTGCGCGCAAAAAGGCGCTCAAGAGAGTATAACAAACTCTCGTCCAGTTCCTTGGCATAGGTCTGCATCTTTGTGTGTTATCCATGTACTCAAAAGTGTACATAATTCTTAAGCTGTGTTAAAGTTTCGGTGAACCTGGGAAATTACCTTCCCTTCGTAAGATCCTTAGAGCGAAGACGCTCAACTTGATGATCACTTGGCTCGATCTTAGAGCAAAACCCGCTCATCAAATAATCTAGGATTTTAATCCTTGGATTCCTCAAGCACAGGCCATAGTCGTCGCTTGTTCCTTCCCTCCTAAAGAGAGTGTTCATTCACTTGTGCAAAAAGCACTACCATATCTTCCCTTACCGTGTAGGGGGTGTGGGCTTAAAGAGTACTCAAGCTTCATGAAAGCTTTTCTTTGCTTGAAAGCTCAGAATGGTTCCTTCATAATTTCCTACCCGCAGTAGCAGGTAATCTGTTCGAGAATTACCGAATACCAAATCAATAGTTGACCTTCCGGCTAGTTAAGCAAACCAATTTCATCTCAAAAAACAATGTTTCAGTTTGATCCTGCTCTCATAAACACTCGAGAGTGGTAGTCCCGGTTAGACATAACCATATCTTGGGCAAAAGAGCAAACAAGCACAATGCACTTTATGATTTCCTCAAAGATGTAACTTTGATTGAAAACCTCCCTCTCACTTGAAGTTCGAGGGTCTTCTATTCAAGAACTCAGGAGTTAGAATGAATTCCCTTACTCCAAACTTTCTGTGTTCAATGATTCCCGTCCCACTATGGGGATTGGATTCTATGTACACAAAGGTGCACACTTTCAGCTTTTATTGAAGACTCTACCATCTGCTGCAAAGTATTTTGCAGATGCGTCTACAAAATTCGGGCAAAAGTCCTTTGTTGAATTTCTTCACCTTTTCTTCCTCAGAGAGGATCGAGAGTGGAGCTACCTTGGCAAGAGTGAACCACTACTTGCTTTGACTCACTCGTGTTCCTATTGGGCAAACCCATCCCAATCTTCTTGGATGCCTTCCTCGAAGTGTAGAGGAAAAAAATTTGTCGAAAAATTCAGCCTTGAATTGAATCCAAGTCTTGTTGTAAGTTCCTTGCAGAGCTTTGGTATACCACCAAGTACTTGCAATCCCCTTGAGGTGTTTAATCACATGCCTCATCTTCGACGCTTTTTCAGAAATTGCCGTTTGCAAAGGCAACTTCAAACTAGTCGAATCAAAGCGGTAGCTTTCGGGGCATCTTCCCTTCTGTCAAAAGTATCAAACTTGACTGGAAGTGTTTCTAGGTATAGAGACCTTCTTCATATCCTTCCCGGAATGACGGGATTTCATGGCTATAGTTCTGGATTGACGTTCATGGATATTTTCTAGATTCTGAAGAATCTTGAGCATTCCGCTCCTTGGATTCTCTAGGTTCTTGAGCATCATGCTCTTGTCGCCTTCTCAGAGAATCCCAAGCCTTGTGTCGACTTCTTGCAGAGAGAAAAAAAAATTTCCAACTCTGCGAGCTTTTCCTTGCAGGACTTAGGGTTCCGCCTGCTTACTTCTCTCTTGGCTTGTCATGGCTTCTTCCCGTATCTTCCCAGAGTCGTCCTCCTTTACAGAGAAAGAGAGGAGACCATGCTCTGATACCACTGTCACAAACAAGAGCGCATAGCAATATAAAATATACTCGGATAAATAAAATTTATCACTTAATATTGAAGCCAGAGGATATAGAGAGAAATAGATAGAGAGAGAGAGAGAGAGAGAGAGATAAAATGAGAAGATCGACACACTACTGGGGACCAGAAGATGGGCTGGTCTCCCCCCCCCCCCGTAATAGTATCTTTATTACTGAGGAGAAGCTATACAAGCACTTGAACCAAACGTATTACCACGTTCGTTCTAGAATAAGACTTGATGGTTCCCGGAAGCCTCAGCTTCCGATTCCTAGGGCAAAACCCTATTCCAAGGAACTTCCGTACCTTATTCCAATTCCTCGAGAATCAAGGTTCTCGCCTCTAGATCTCACCTTCCAGACTCAGAGCATGACATCCCTGCAACTCTCTTTTAGAACTCTATTTCCAAAGTCCTCTTCCTGCAGAACAACTCTGCTTTCCCGGACACGAAGTCCTTACTTGGGAATCCCAACTTCCGGATCGCAAGTTGAGAGACTACCTCTCTCCGATCCGTGGATCTACTTCCCAAACTCGGGTACGAAACCCCTGGGCTGATCTGGCTCTAGTTCCTCAGAGCGCTTTTCTCCTGCAAAGGCTCATACCTTCCTCTGCTCCTACTCCCTCACTAAGAGGAAGTACACCTGCAAACATACTCACAGTTCATAACATGAAAATCGTTACCTTCAAAGTCTCGGCGCTCGAAACGCAACTCCGTTCTCGAAAAGCAATTCCCCGGAAGAGATCTCTCCATAGAAAATCCTCTCTTCCAATCCTACACACAAAAGAGGTGTGTTCTGCGGTTCCTTCTCATAAATCAGCCCCGTCTACAACGTTTAGGGGCTGAAATCAGAGAAAAACAGCAGCTTGTCGCGATGGAAACACGCTCCGTAGGCACTTCTTCGCGAGGGAACTCGCGCACTGGGTCTTGGCGACATCTGGTACACTTGGGGCAGCCATGGGCATTACCTGCAACGTCTTCTTTACGGCTGAAATTTGCAGCAACATCTCCTCCTTGCAAAGATTGGTCCTCCTCTCTGAGTAAGGGCATGTGATGCTTTTATAGCTCCTCACCACGGACACGAATAGCTGCTCGCGTAGAGATCGCGGCCGGGTTTTTTTTTCGTTTTTTTTTTTCGCTGCTCTGCCAAAAAGAGAGAGAGAGAGAGAGAGAGAGAGAGAGAGAGAGAAAACGCTGGCTGATCTGTTGCCTTATTTATCAGATGGCTGCCCACTTATTAAGTGGGCGGTCGGTCACCTTTAAAAATGGTCTGAATCTGTCCAAGAACTCAATAAAACCTTATAAGTTAAAAACAATGCTTTCACAACACTTCCCAGGTGTCCCTGGATGCAATCACATGCACAGTTGCAATGCAGGCATAGACTTCCTCGCGAGAAAGCATCTACTTTCCTGAAAGGCAATCCCGCTTTCTCAAAAAGCATCTGTTTTTCCTCAAAGTTTTCTTTGAACCCATCTTCATTCAAGTGCTTGCTTTTTCCTTGTGCACAATTCTAACACAGTTCGGAATTTCCTCCCGACTATGGATATTCCCTTTCCGATGCACCCGTCACCCACCTTGTGACGCATCAGGAATACCCATCACCTAGTCCTTTCCTACCGAACTTACGGTACAATCTCCTTCACAATGCTCTATGTCACCCATCCTATGACGCATCAGAGATGTCCGTTCCCGGATGGTCGGATACTTCTTTCCGATGCTCCCTGTCACCCATCCGATGTGACGCATCAGAAGTACCCGTTCCTGGTGGCCTTACAGATATTCCCGTTCTCAGTGTTCCCGTCATTACTTTAAATGACGCACTAGGAATACTCTGTACTCGGATGTCTCCAGTGAGAAAAGCCCTCTCACTTAAAATTCCAATAATTCATTTAGAATTATTTTTTCTTGGTGTTCCAAGCGAGAAAACCCTCTCACTTATAAATCCAATAATTCATTTAGAATTATTTTTCTATAAGATAAAGCCAATTTAGCAACACCAAAACTCAATAGTTAGATCGAATTCCCTTACTCCAAACTTTCTCCGGATAGCAATGTATCCTTCGAGGAGAGGTAACAAAAATTCGTTGTTTCTCTGTTCAATGGTTCTTGTTCCACTACGGGGATTGTATTCTATGTACATCAAGGTGTACACTATCAGCTTTTATGATGACTCCACCATCTGCTGCAAAGTATCTTGCAGATGGGTTTACAAAATTCGAGCAAAAGTCCTTCATTAAATTTGTTCATCCTTCCTTCCTCAGAGAGGATCAAGAACGGAGCTACCTTGGCAAGAGTGAACCACTACTTGCTTTGACTCGCTCGTGTTCCTATTGGGCAAACCAATCCCAATCTTCTTGAATGCCTTCCTAAAAGCGTAGAGGAAAAAAATTTGTCCGAAAATTCAGCCTTGAATTGATATACCTTCATAAGTTCAGAGTAGTCTGAACTCACGAATTATAAGAGGGAATAAAGCACTCATAAAACTATAAAAGCAAGGGACAGCCTTGAATTGAATCCAAGTCTTGTTGTAAGTTCCTTGCAAAGCTTTCGTATACCACCAAGTACTTGCAATCCCCCTTGAGGTGTTTGGTCACATGCCTCACCTTTGACGCTTTTCAGAAATTGCCCCTTGCAAAGGCAACTTCAAACTGTCGAATGAAAGCGTTAGCTTTTGGGACATCTTCCCATCCGTCAAAAGTATCAAACTTGACCGGAGTGTTCTGAGTCTAAAGACCTTCTTCATATCCTTCCCGGAATGATGGGATTTCTTGGCTATGGTTATGGATTGATGTTCATGGATATTTTCTAGATTCTGAAGGATCTTGAGCATTCCGCTCCTTGGATTCTCTAGGTTCTTGAGCATCATGCTCTTGTTGCCTTCTCAGAGAATCCCAAGTCTTGTGTCGACTTCTTGCAGAGAGAAAAACTGCGAGCTTTTCCTGTAGGACTTAGGTTTCCGCCTACTTACTTCTCTCTTGGCTTCTCATGGCTTCTTCCCATATCTTCCCAGAGTCGTCCTCCTTTACAGAGAAAGAGAGGAGACCATGCTCTGATACCACTGTCACAAACGGGAGCGCATAACAATATAAAATATACTCGGATAAATAAAATTTATCACTTAATATTGAAGCCAGAGGATATAGAGAGAGAGAGAGAGAGTGAGAGATCGACACAGTACTGGGAACCAGAAGATGGGCTGGTCCCCCCCTTAAAGGGAATTCTTTATTAGGGAGAATCTTTTTACAAGGACAAGAATCGGAGAAAACCCCTCCGTTCTAATTCTCTGACTCGATGGTCGATCCTTCCCGTAAGGGAAATCCGAGAGACAAGCTCTCAATCCTTTTTCCGTCTGTACTCGGAGTTGAGACTCCGCAGACAATTTCCGAATTTCGTTCTCAGAATTCCCAAGCGTAGGCCAAAGCCTTCTCGCTTCTCCTTCGCGATGAAGTACCTGCAAACACACACGCAAACACGCGACAACAATTCGTATGGTGAATCCACAACAGATACCTGTCGCTCTTGCGCGGGAAAAAGCGACTTCCGTGCTTCGTAGTCTCGCGATCTCTCGCGTCTTCTGGCGGCAGAGTCTTCTCTTGCTGACGTTGGTAACCTCCTTTCAGTGAGGGCATGTGGTGCTTTTATAGCTCCTTCGTGAGGGCACGAATAGCTGCTCGCGAAGAGATAGCGGCCGTTTTTTTTTTTTCAAAAAAAAAATTCGGGTTTTTTTTTTTTTTTCCTGTTACCTGAAATAGGGAGAGAGAATTCGTTGGCTGGTTTTGTTGCTTTATTTTCTAAGTGGCTGTCCACTTATTAAGTGGACGGCCGGCATATTTTAAAATTGGTCTGAACCTGCCCAAAAACTCAATAAAACTTTATAAGTTTAAAACAATGCTTTTCACAACACTTCCGAGGCGTCCCTGGATGCAACCACATGCACAAATGCAATGCAGACATAGATTCCTCGCGGGAAAGCGTTTTCTCTTCTCGAAAAACTCGTTAAAATATTCCGGCTTTTTAAGAAAAGCTTCTCAGAACCCATCTTTATTCTTGTGCTTGCGTCTTTACACGTATTCCTCTTTTCTAGTTTGGATTTCCTCTCGACTATAAATATCCCTTTTCCGATGCACCCGTCACCCACCTTGTGATGCATCAGGAATACCCATCACCTAGTCCTTTCCTACTGAACTTACGGTACAATCTCCTTCACGATGCTCTGCCACCCATCCTATGACGCATCAGAGATGTCTGTTCCTGGATGGTCGGATACTTCTTCCCGATGCTCCGTGTCCCATCCGATGTGACGCATCAAAAGTACCCGTTCTTGGTGGCCTTACAGATATTCCCGTTCACAGTGCTCCCGTCATTACTTTGAATGACGCACTAGGAATACTCTGTACTCGGATGTCTCCAGTGAGAAGAACCCTCTCACTTAAAATTCCAATAATTCATTTAGAATTATTTTTTCTTGGTGTTCCAAGCGAGAAAACCCTCTCACTTATAAATCCAATAATTCATTTAGAATTATTTTTATGTCAGATAAAGCCAATTTAGCAACAGGAGGCGCATGTGCTGCGTGGGCAGACGAGAAGAGACGGAGTGGATGGAAAGGGTAACCTTTTTTTTTATACGTGCAAAGCAGTTCGAATTGCAACCGTGGCTGCTTGTGCCAATGGCTACGCCAACGTTGATAGGCAAATTCGTCCATGCGCACGGGTTTGAGCCCTGCCATTAGAATTTTAATTAACATCCCCGGGCGGGGGGGGGGGCTGGCATCCGTGAAGATTCTTCGTAATAAACGAGAGAACCTGCTAGTAGGTGGCCAAAACGTTCTTTTTGGATTCTTTTTTTTTTTCCGAGAAAAAGATCTTTCTATTAGTTAATGAAACTGCCCATAGGGCTACAACCTCATCTACAAGAGAGGACTATTACAATCATGATGGGGAGACTCTCCCAATGAAAAAACAACATATGTACAATGAGGCTAGATCAGGGGATGGGAGGAGGGAAGAGCCACACAGGTGGACGGTAGTGCCATCTGAGCACACCCTGGTCCATGGTGAAAAATGGCCCAGGACGCCAAAGTCGAAGGAAAGCCTCTTTGCGCTCCCGCATGCGGTCGGAACTGCCCTCGAGTCTCTCAAACTGTCCTCTGAGAGTATGAACTAGCTCAAGCCAGAGATCCCGAACAGTCTCTGCTGGTGGTACAGGCCGCGCCTCGAAGATGCGGAAGCAACAGGCCCGCCATATGAACCAGTGTCAAGCCACTGATGAGCTCCCAACACACCTCTCTCTCACTGCACCACTCCTGTGAAGTGAGCTCTATGGCACGTTGGAGTGTAGGTCGCCCCCCTGCATCACTATCATCCTGTTGGTGGATGATAGCTCAAACTGAAGTGCCGGGCCCGTGAGAGTGGACCAAGCAACTGCCCCCCAAGTGTACAGCCGAGCCGTAAAAAGAGCAGGCATCAGCCGAAGAACACGAAGCCACACCTGTTGTGCCAAGGGACAGTCCCAAAGTCAGTGACGCTGACTCTCCACAAGGTGGTCACAAGTTGTGCATGCGGACGAGAGGCCACTATGCTGGCACAAGCCAGCTCCCAACTGCTGTAGCTCTGTGTGCGACCAGCCACTGAAACAAAGTGACCCGCCTTGACAGTCTGGAGTCCCACAACCTCTCCCAAAAAACTGCCAAGAACTCAGTCGTGAGACCCTCCTCCTGCCAATGAGGTGCTGCAGCAGGGCGAGCCTCTCTCTGTGCTGCCAGTATGTGACGTCCCAGTCGAACAGTGTACTGACAGCACTCCCAAGCCCACAGTCTCCAATGTCCAGTCGCAAGAGCAGCTGGGTCAGGATCGATGACACAAGTCCTCCCACAGATGCCCACCACTCGGATCCTCTGAAGACAGCACTCTACCACTTGCGGGGCCTCTACTGCAACTTGCTGTAAGCGTCCCTCACCCTGTAGCCCGAACAGAGATGAGAACCTCCAGTCGCGTGAAGGCTCCCATCCATCTGAGCGCTGCTAACTCAAGAGGCGTGAGCCACTCAGCTGGTACTGCCTCTGAGATGTCCTGGCACATGCTTTGCACCCCTCTCATGCCCTATAGCTGAAAGCCCTGTAGCTCCTCTGACAAGCCTGAAAACTGTAACCAGTCACCTAAAGAGCGTGCTAGACCCGCTGCCATGGAACCCCAGGAAACATGAGGCCGACTACCAACCAAGTGACCACTTTGAGTGCTAACCATGGGGTTCCAAACAAGGGGCTATCGCAGGCGCTCCTCCGTGCAGGTAGGCTGACGCTGCTCCAGGCCTCGCCGCAAGTGCTCCCAAGATCGAAGCAACCCCACAGCGAAGCGATCCTCCAGTCTCCTGCTCAAACCAACTCTACGCATCTCTGTGAAGATCCATCTAGTCGAAGGTTGCCAGGGGCCTCCTGCCTGAGGCACCCTAGCACGAAGCCGCTGTAACAAGAACTCCTTCCAGGGCTCCTCACCTGGAAGAAGACCTCGAACGATGAACTTCCCAAGAAGGGCTCTGCTCTGCTGTGTTGGGTCTATGATCCAAAGCCCTCACTGTGAACAAGGAAGAATGATGACCAGCCAAGCCACTTTGGCCCGGGCTGTCAGAGTGTCTCGCCGTGACCACAAGGAATTCCTGATCAGCCGCTCTACCTGGCTGATACAAGAACTCCAGAAGATCCAGCAAGAAGTGGTGTACCACATAGTAGCCAATGGTTGGCGCCACTACAACTCTGCCAACCAAAGAAAGTCGTGCAGACTCCAGAGCTCCAATGTAACAACTTCCTCCTGATAGACAGGAGGAGGGGAGCAATCTACTGCTCAGGAGACAAGTCCAAACCAACCTGACAGCCCAAGTACCGAACTGCAGTCCTTGGGGGAATCCACCTGAAACCCTCACCTGGCATCCAGTCGAGCACAGGAGCACTACCAACCGAGAAAGCCACTGTCTTTCTCTAGTTGATCAATGCACCAAATGCACAACAGAAGGTCTCAAGAGCCTGCTCACATCTGTGAAGGTTGGCCTCCTGGCCATCCAAGTACAAGGCTGAGTCGTCAGCAAACTCAGCGTCCAGTAGCTCATCTCCCCGAATAGGGAGTGCTAAGCCCCGTAAACCAACCTGCTGCAACACCAAAAACCTGCTCATCGCCTCAGCATAGAACAGAAAGAGGAAGGGGGCAAGAGGGCAGCCCTATCTGACCGAACGTGTGAGCATGAAACGATCACCTCTACCTCCTGACAAAAGTACCTAACTGTGCCCGTCTGTACAAAGCTGACACCCCTCTGATCCAAGCATCTGAGAAGCCCATCCTGCGTAGAGTGCCCTCTAGAAAGTCCCAGTCAGCTCTGTCGTAGACCTTCCCAAAATCGAGAAGAAGAATCACCAGATCCTCACCGTGGAGCCTCGCGAGGGCAGAAGCCTCCCAAAAAGTAAAGATGTTGTCAAGGATACTGCGCTCCTTGACAAAACCTATCTGAGTCCCATGTATAAGGCTCTCAAGAAGTGGCTAGATCCTCAAACTCAGAGCCTTGGCAAGAATTTTGTAGGCTGAGTTGAGGATGGTAATGGGGCGCCACTGTCGAATCTCATCCAAGGAGCCACCCTCCTTGGGAATGAGGTAGATCAAACCCTCACTCATGCTGTCAGGCATCTCTCCTGTGTGCAAGATGTACTGAAAAGCACTACAGAGATCTGGGCCAAGCAAGTCACAGTACTCCAAGAAGAAACTGGGAGTCAAGCCATCCTCACCTGGAAAGCTACCACGGGGGAGTGCACTAAGAGCCGTGTGCAACTCCTCAAGCTGAAGTGGCAGCTCAAGCCTCTGACACATCTCCTCAATCACAAGGCAAGGCATCTGTGCCCACACCTGCTCCCTGCATGCATCCTGACGCTCTGACTGAGGCTCTGCAGACAGTAACTCACGGTAAAAGTCAGTAGCAACTGCACGCATGTCCTCTGGCTCAGAGCAACTGACCCGTTGGGCCTCCTCAACTGACTGACCTTGGCATGCGTATGCCGAGGTCCCATTGCCTCGAAGAAAGCACCAGTCACTCTGTCACCCACCTGTGTCCACTGAGATGCATATTGATGGAAAGCAAACTCATGGCGCCGCTCCTCTGGGCTAACAAGCTCCTAGAGAGCCTGTTGTAGCTGCTCCTCCAACCAAGGACTGTCTGGATGTTGCTCCTGCATCCTCTGCAAGGAAGCAACGCCCCATCTGAGACGCTGCTCCTCCTCTCTCGCTGCAGCCAGGCAAGCCAAAAGACTCCTCGAGAAAGAAACGACTAATCTCAGCTAGTCCTGAGGCCACTTTGTCAGCAGGAGAATCCTGCATGTCCAAGATCTCTGTGCAAAGAGCCTCTACTCGCTCTCTGAGTGCAAAGTCCAACAAGACCCTCTCAGGAATTCGAAGCATCGTGCTCCCCCTCCTCTGTCTGTCTGCCACTGTGAGGATCACTGGTGCATGGTCCGAGAAGGAAGTCCTTGCCAGAATGCAAACTGTCCCACCCGTGTCATTGAGATGGTCACTAGTGTAGAAGCGATCTATCCAAGATAGATTCACTCCTCTCACTCTGCGGTTCGAACGAGAGAAGGTCAGGCTATCTGGGGGCCTCACAAAACTAGAGTGCTGCCACACATCCGCGACCCTCAGAGTCATACAAAACCTCTCCCAAGCTGCCAACTCAACTCCATGCACAGTAGCATGGCTACCACCAATCCTGTCAGAAGGGTCCTCCAACATATTGGAGTCACCCCCTATGCACCAATGTTCTGTCTGCGGCAGAGACTCGACAATCTGTGACCAGAACTCTGCTCGTGCACTCGCCACATTGGGCGCATATATGTTCAGGAAGCCCACAAGGCAACCCTGAACCTGCATAGTGATCCACTGAGCCCTACCTGGCACAACAATCCCTCTGCCCACAATGGCCTGCTGCAAAGAATCCGCAATAGTCATACATACCCCACCCTGGATGCCTCCAGGTCCAAAAGCAGCTGACCAAAAAGTATCATATCGTCCACGCAAGAGCTGACCACAACGTCTAATGCGGCTCTGACACAGGTGATGCTCCTGTAGCATAAGGAGATCAATCTCTCCTCCCACAAGGTAGCGTTGAAGCTCCTGACGCAGTCGGCCCCGTTGACGCTGAAACTGGGGCCCACCAAGTCCCTGCACGTTGCATGAGACGATCCTCATGGGGAGCAAGAGAGAACGGATGTTGCCGCAGCAGTTAAACGGCTATCTTCGAGGCTGGCTTGGATGGGGAGTAATCCGCATCCGAGCGTCCTCTAGATAGGCGTGACTATAACGAGTGCCTGGCCCAAAAGCCCAGGTAGAGCGAGCCGTACATAAAGCAGCCTCCTCTGTCCAGGAGTCCTCATGAATGTATACATAGCATGGCGAGCACTGAGTATCAGCAAAGAGGTGAACCACAATGTGTCTACATCCTGCTGCATCTGGAGGAGTCACCGCAAACTTGGCCAATGGCCAGAGAGTGGAAAGCTAGTCTGTAACTCCTAGGTCTCCCATGTGGTGAGAGAACTCTAGGACCTGTGTATGCACCCACTCCAACACTGAGTCGAGAGTCCACTCAGTCTGGTGACTGGTCCCTGCCGAAAAGGGAAAAAGAGAAGCCAACCGCTGAGTCTAAGGCCTCTATCCCCCTAGCTGCAAGGAACAGAACATGAACCCTGAAGCAGGTTGCCTCATGGTCTGCTAAGGAGTCGCCGAGAAAACTTGTAAAGTCGTAGTCAAAGAAGTCCCATCGGCGCCGAATGTCGAAGCTCGTCAGACCACGAGGAACTGTTGCAAAGGGAGACGTATGTACCTATAGAGGGGGTTGCAAGAAAGGTTGTCCCTCTCTCGTCAAGCGACTCGTGGCAAAGGCGCTGCCAAGAGATCTCCTAACAGCCGGAGATGGCCATGCCCCCTGGGTCGACTGTGGAACTAGAGCGGGAGGGGGGGGTGTAGGAGCAAGGGGAAGAGGGGCGGGGGGGAGCGGCAAAAGTAGAGGGGCGAGGGGAAGAGGCGGCGGGAGCAGGAGGCGAGGGAGAGGATGACGAGGAGGGGGGGAACTCTCGAGGGGGGGAGGGGCTGCCGAGGGTGAAGCTGAGCTGGGGACTGGAGCAGGGACCTCATCCTGCTCAAGAGGACCGAAGCAGTTCCCCGTGGGAACCCACTGCTGCTGGGCAGGCACTTGAGGACCACTCTGAGTGCCAGGCTGTCGCAGTGGCCCTTGCCGTCGTCGACCACGGACCTGCTGCCATCCCTCCGCTGGATCCCCAGGCTCGGAGGGTGGCTCTGCATGTGTGCGCTATGTCTCTGTCTGTGGCTACTGGCCAACCCTTGCAGGCTAGGGTTGAGTCTGTGGTGTAGGTCGAGGCCTCCTCCGTGGACAGGCTTTCGCAAGATGGCCCATCTATTGACAAATGAAGCACTGGTTCGGGAGGCCCAAATACTCCACGCTCTGTCTAAACCAACCCTCACTCACCCGAGGCAAAAGAATGACCTTCGGGAGAGTGTGAGTCTCCCTAACCAGAACGCGAACTGAGGGAATGCCGGCCGCCTTGGCAGCTATTGAGGCTGCCGTGCGAGGTGTCTCCAGGACAGTCCCAATCGCTAAGCCTATCCTGGACAAGAGTGGTAGGTACTCCCTCCGCAAACCAAGAAAGCATACGGAGATGGGGAAGTCTGCCTCCTCTAGCAGAACATCTGAAGCAGGGTCAAAACCATGTCTCCACCGTCGAAAGTGGGCTCGAGCTGCTCGGATGGTCAATGGACTCATGGCGATGACCTTGGACGCCATCTCGGGGGTCTCAAACTTGATCTGGTAGTAGCCCCATCCGAGGATCTGAATGTCCAAGATCTTGCCCACCTCTGCAAGAAGGCAGGCCTGGAGAAGGTCACGCAGCTCTCCTCTGCTGGGTCTGGTGCCGAGAATCTTGCAGATGACGGAAGTCGCCTGCAGACGATCCACCTCTGCGGCTAGGCTTGCTTGGTCTGTCGGACTAAGAGCAAGTCGAATGGTGGGCTCAGCGGGGTCGGGCGAGGGGACTTCATCAGAGTCCCTCTGTGGCGGAGCTTGAGCCTTCATCTGTTTGCTTTTGTGTCGGAGAAGAGACGGAAAGAAACATTTTGCAAAAGAGCCCCAACGAGCACTATCTGGAAACCAGCACTTGTCAGAGCCAATCACAAGAAAACTTCGACGCGAGAGAGGTAGAGAACGAAGATAACGGGCGGAGGGGGGGTTTGGAAATGGCAAAGGGTGGGGATAGCGGGCTGGCAACGGCCGCGAGGCGATGGCGGGCAACGAACAGGGGCGGCCGAACAAAGAGACCAACACATGGTCCTACTATTTTCTAATGTGCAAACGCAAATTGAAAAGAATCAAGAGAAGGATACTCTCTCAGTCTTGTCTTCTCCAAAGCACGACACACATGATTTGCATGATAATGATAAGCATAATGATTTGTATGATCAAGAAGTGATTATTCACGAGCATGATGGTTTGCATGATCAAGATGTGATTATTCACAAGCATGATGATTTGCAAGATAAAGATGTGATTGTTCACAAGGATGATGGTTTAGTTGATACTTTGTCTAGTGAAGCTAACCTCATTGCAGATTCGATCAATCACGACGAACCGTTCTTGGCTCTCGAGTCAAGGTCCAAAGAACCCCCACAGGAAGTATTCTGTGTTCGAATGATTAGTCAGCACGCATTGTTCGAGTGTTTCATTCGTGATGGTTTCCTGTATTTTAGTCATTGTCCTTATGTGATCCCTTTTCATAGGCATGCCATCTTGTACGATGTACATGATTCACTCATGAATGAGCACAGATGTATGCAGATTACTCATGAAAAGCTGAGATGTTTGCATTCAAGAAATTCACATTCCATGTCTCTTCCTTGGCATGACAGAGTATCCGAAAGAGCACAAGAAGGATTGAGCATCAAGCATCGGCATTTCCAGTGTGATTTGCCACAGTTGATAGATTTAGATCAGAAAGACAAGTTTTGAATCCATTGTTTGCATGTGTTTGATGAACGGTTTGGCACTCCATCTCTATGTTCATCTACATTGCATGCACAGTCTTTTAGGAAGACTAGAATTTTTCCAGTGACTTTAATGGAATGGGTATGTTCATGTTTTTGTGTTGGAAGTGGTTTCAGGAATTTTCATCCTCGGAGATTCTTGAAGGTAGACGCATAACTATAGACGAAGTTGAAGCCAAAGTTACCGGGGAACATCCCCTAGCCCCCGTTCCAACGTTCCAGGGGGCAGTTCCCTTCTCGAACGTCCCGGAACGTCTGGACGTTCCGGGTGGCCAATGCAAACCGGAACGGCCGTTCCGGAACATTCCGGAACGACCCCGGAACGGCCAACGGCTACAAACAAATTTGGTAGAAATTGAAAAATTGAAGTAAATGTTTGGGCTTCTTTTTGAAGTGTGCAAGGCCTCAAGGACTCATAAAATGCACCCCCCTCCCCCTTTCTCTCCACAAGCTAATCCTCAAGGCTCAAGCTCTCTCCCTCTCACACTCTCAAGATCTCTCCCTCTAAAGACTCACTCTCTCAAGGCTCAAGTCTTCAACCCTTCAAGCTCTCTTCCTCTCCCTCCCACTCTCTCAAATCTCTCCCCCTCTCTCTCTCTCTCTCTCTCATCATCTAGTCATAGCAAGGTTGAATAGTCTTCAAAACGAGTTTTTTGTGAGTATTAGAGTCAAAGAACTCTAATACTCCTTGTATTTAAACACAAGGAGCTAAAAAATGCACTATTTGGGTGTTTTTTATACCTCCCGTTCTGCGCCGTTCCCGTTCCGGACCCCTAGCCGTTCCCCCATTCCGCGGGGATCCCGTCGTCGTTCCCGTTCCGCGTTCCGGGTAGCTATGGAACGTGAAGCATTGAAGGAGCCACACATGACTGTCGCTTTCGGCGCGGCCCAAAGAAGCAAGCGTTGCAGACCTTTATGAAGTTCAAGTATCGCATGACCCATGCATCAGAGTGGGCCTGCGAAGAGTCCTTCCTAGGATTCCAGACGCTATTGGCGGTCTCCCTCGACGCCATACAGTTCGCTACCAGTACCTCACTTTGAAAAGGAGGGGATGTCACGAGCACATCTAAACCTATATGTACGTGGACAAGCTACTTCATGACAAGGGTTCAGTCCAGTTCAGTTAGCTTAGGAAGTGTTCTGGCACTTTTGTGAGTGTTCGCAAACCGTGCATGTCCAGGCACTTAGAGTAGATGCATATCTGTCACAAGGCGGGCAACACGTGCCAATAGAAAAGAACAGACTGAACAGACTTTTAGCACTTCAATAACAACTATTAAATAACAACTGAACTGAGAGAGAGAGAGAGAGAGAGAGAGAGAGACGACATGCGACACGAAGTGGCAAAATTCCACCCCAAAGAGTATTTGGCCCAAACCTTGGCGCCCCTTTCAGTATTTCTTTATATTACTGCTGATTCGCAAAGTACAACAGCCGAGGAGCACCTCCTGTGCAATTTGTGCGTTGAAGAGTGCCAGAGAGGGCCCCCAAGGCTCATATTTAAAGGCCCAAAGCATAAAAGCATCAAATATGAAAAGCTGACCCCAAAAAATCACTTTCCTAAAATTTCGGGATTTTCCTAAAAATCCGCCGCGAATTCCGGAACGTCCGTACAGGTGCCACATCATCATATTTTGATGTGCAAAGTCTTTTGAGTGTGTTCTGCTTTATTTTTAATGTCTTTATGTCACTTGGGCCCCATGGACGGGGTCCCGTAAGTTCGTGGGAACTCTTCTTTAAAAATAGGCCACTCGTCAAGACTTTGTAAGTCTGTAAAACTACTTCTTCTTCTTCTGATGCTTTTTCGTAGGGTTTTGGCTTCTCGGCCGGAATCTGCAGGTTGGCTCCATTCTTCAATGGCTTTGACACGTCAGCAATTTGTTACATCTCCCCTTCTTGAAAGGAAGTAATCGTCCGCGATTACAGCATATCTACAAAACAACTCAAGTTAGCTGAAAAATTTCCGAGGGACATTCCGAGGGACAATCTGTTTGCTCTTTTTATTAAGGAGTTAGCTTCTCCTTTCTGCTCTTTTGATCAAGGAGTTAGCTTCTTCTTTCGGCTGTTTTGATCAAGGAGTTAGCTTCTCCTTTCGTCCAGATCGGAACTCTTGATATTCCGGCGTAGTAAAATTAGCCATCACACCCAGACCGTATTGATCTTCCACGGGTGTCTTGATGCACTAAAACTACATACCCAGACAATCTCATACAATTAGGAATATTCAGTAATTGGCACATCACAATGCAACACAAATGCTTACATATGCATGTTACAAGACACAACAAACAGCGCCGCTAAGCACTCCCCCGAGACAAACGGTCTGCGGTATGAAGCTACTCAACGACTACCTCGTCACTCCCCCCACAAATAACCTAAAAAGGTCCGAGCCATGAGCTCAGAGGACTGTACAACCAAACGCTCCCCAGACCGCAGTCTGCGTCGCTTGGAGGTTCAAGCATACAACCAAACGCTCCCCAAGCATCGGCCTGCGTCGTTCGGAGGTTTTCTAGCATACAACAGAACGCTCCCTAGGCATCGGCCTACGTCGTTTCGAGGTTTTCAAACATACAGCGAAACGCTCCCCAAGCATCGGCCTGCGTCGTTTGGAGGTTCAAACAATACCAAAACAGTATTTCTCACTTCTCCACCCGGGAGTAAAATCACCAATCATTGAAACCAATATCAAACCAGAGTCAGACAATTCAAATCGGCACCAAGACAGGCTCAAAACAGATACCATCCATTTCAAACAAATTCCAAACAGGATCACCAAACAAGTTCTCAAACAGAACTCAAACAAAATTCAAACTTAGAAAGTAATCTCAACATCAGTCGAGCTCGAAAAGTCGACTAACTTTCCATCCTGAAACCTGCACCAAAAAATTAGGGTTAGGTTCATTCCATAGGGTCGTAGCCGAGCACAACATGGTCCATCAGCTCTTGGACAAACAGTGTTTCTTTGGCGGCGATGGTAGTCCCAAGATAGCAATCGCACTGGACCTCCAAGGTCATCTGATCGTAAAGAGACATCTACTGGGAGATGTTGTGAAATTTCAAGATATAATCTGCTAGGGTTTCCATGGCAAGAATTTCAAGATACCCCACTCTACCAGAAGTTGCACTCCGAAGGAAGATGTCAGAAACCATATAACTTCGGACAAAAATTTTCTTGAAAGCTTGCCAAGTACTTGGAGTATGCTGCTTGGTAGCTATCAACATCTGCATGGCCCTGCCTCTAAGAAAAACATTCACTCGAAACAAATCTTGGATCCTTCTTTTGCAAGTGATCTTAATGGCTTATGCCCTGTAAGACATGAGCGGTTTACTTTGTCTGCTCTTTCGCAGGACCGGTATGCTTTCAGAAAAGCACACGACTGATGCTCTAATACCACTGTCACAAGGCGGACACCACGTGCCAATAGAAAAGAACAGACTAAACAGACCTTTAGCACTTCAATAACAACTGAACTAAGAGAGAGAGAGAGAGACGACACGCGACACGGAGTGGCGGAATTCCATCCCAGAGAGTATTTGGCCCAAACCTTGGCACCCCTTTCGGTATTTCTTTATATTACTGCTGACTCGCAAAGTACAACAGCCGGGGAGCACCTCCTGTGCAATCTGCGCACTGAAGAGTGCCAGAGAGGGTCCCCCAAGGCTCATATTTAAAGGCCCAAAGCATAAAAGCATCAAATATGAAAAGCTGACCCCAAAAAATCACTTTCCTAAAATTTTGGGATTTCCCTAAAAATCCGCCGCGAATTCCGGAGCGTCCGTACAAGTGCCATGTAATCATATTTTGATGTGCAAAGTCTTTTGAGTGTGTTCTGCTTTTTTTAATGCCTTTATGTCACTTGGGCCCCATCGGACGGGGTCCCGTAAGTTGGTGGGAACTCTTGCCACTCGTCAAGACTTTGTAAGTCTGTAAAACTTCTTCTTCTTCTGCTGCTGCTTCTTCGTAGGGTTTTGGCTTCTCGACCGGAATCTGCAAGTTGGCTCCAGTCTTCAGTGGCTTTGACACGTCAGCAATTTGTTACAATATCCTTTGGTTGCACACAGCATGATCATCAGATTACCATCAGAACCCATCAAGAGCATTTTTACAGTGCATAGACCTATTTTCCCTATTTTAGCCATTTTTCACTTATTATTAATAAGTGACTTTGTTGGGAAACTGGGTAAGGCAAATTGACTCATGCAGTATATAAGAAAACATACCGCTAGCACTTTCTGGCAGAAGAGGCTGCAGGGACCCGACGTCCAACAGTGCACCTTCTCAGCAAGACCCCCCAACAGACACCAAATCTGCCCTAGCGTTTTGGATCAGCCTCAAGCTCTAGCGTTTTACAGATTTCAGCGTTACGACATCGCGACATGGCCTTGCGGTAGCAGATCTTCACCGCATCGGTTTCCCCGCAACAGATCAACCCTAGCGTTAGTAGAAACAACAGATCAAGCCTAGCGATTTTGCATTTGCAGACCTGCACCAGCGTTTTGCTGATTCCCCGCGACAAAAGTACCATTAGCATCAGCGTTTTCAGTTTTCAGCATTTAGACACAGCAGAACAAGCCCCCGAAGCTCGCAGATCTCACCTTCCCGCAACAGATCCTCACCGCACGGTTAGATCAGCCAGCGTTTGCAGATTCAGCCCGGAAAACGCAGATTTCAGCATCTGCGTTTTCAGCGCGTCCTCGTTGCATCGTCGTCATCGCCGTTGTCATCGACATAGAGTCAGAATTCAGCAAATACAAGATTTGCAGATTTCAACCCTTAGCGTTTTCAGATTTCAGCCTATCTCGTCGTCGACGTCGTCGACATCGTCGACGAGGAGTCCATTGCATTGTAGAGATTTGTGCAATCAATAGTAGACCGCTCTCGCCATAGAGAGTGGGGCCTTCGGAGGAGGGTTTGACAACATTTTGGTGTCGTATTCTTCTCTCTCTCTCTCAATCTCAGCACCTTCATTCACAATGTTTACCACTTTGTTTGTGATCATTTGCACTCTCTCACTAAAGGAACGGAAGGCTCTCCCTGCCGTAAGTAAAAGGAAACCTTGAGCACAGTTCAGAGCACTCATCTTGAGCAAAGTTCAACATTCACTTCCGCTACACCTTACAATAGGCCACACATAATGGAAATGTTTCTATACAGAGGGAAAAAAATGAAAAAACCACCCTGTGCTCTAATACCCAACCCAACAAGACTAAACCAGCCTTGCACAATTTGGCGCCATGCAAAATTGACACCTGTCGAAATTTTCAGAGCAATAAAGCTACTCACAAAGTTGTGGCAGTAGCGGAGATGGACACAAATTAGTATAGATCAAAACTCTGATGACACAAAGCTCTATGAGTTTGTCCAAGTGTAATTGCTGACATACAAACACCTATGCCATCTCATCACAACTGGGGGATATGCAGCGGTTTCCACTAACTGCACTGTCGAACAAGTGCAAGCATGCTTTAATACCAACAGTTGGGTTTAGGTTTGCTGGGACAGACATACATAGCATGCAAAATGCAGGGTATGTTACTGTGTCAATGTTCAATGATAGGATAACCCTAGACTCCTAGAGTGATGGCTGTAAATACAAAGCAGGGGAGAAATGTGTTCACACCTATCACTACTATACCATGGTGGCAAAGTGCTGCCAAAGTGGGAGAGAAGGAATCTCACCAGCTGCTAACAACAACATTCTTGCACAGGAAACCTGCTAACAGCAACTTATAGCAAAAAACTTAAAAGTAATCAAGACATGACAACAAACTTAACGAGAGAGATCTTTTAAGTGGTGAAACGGTAAAAAATGCAATGGGGGGGGGAAGGGAGAATGAAATTTACATGTAAGCAAGGTAAGCAAGCCCGTTCACCTCTGATCCCACCACACTGATGTCCACACTCGAACTTTCTTGTGCATGCATGCTGTAACTGCTTTTTACAGTCCTTGGAATCGCAAATGTTTGAAACAAGTTCCAAGACACTTAAAAGCTCTCTTTTCTCAACACACCAAGAGGAATCGACACCCTCCTTATCCAAGCAGCTTTGTAACTGTCTGACTGTTGGTGAGCTGGCATGCACTTTGGATGCATCATCCCTTTGAATTGGTGTATCGCAGTATAAGCATCTCTTTGCATTCTCAAACTCCTTAAACTCCTCACAGGTATGGCCAAGGTGATACGGTACACTCATGCAAAGACCGCAGAAGCCTTGTTTGCATACAGAACACCGGTAATAATTCTTGTATTTATCAAAAAGAGCAACACGAGACAATGGCTTGCCGCTGTCATCGAACTCTGTGAAAGGGGCAGTTCTATCAAATTCTGGGACTCCAGAAGGTGCAACACCTGGAGGGATGTCCCCTGCAACCTTTTCAATCAGCATATTACAGCTGGGACAATGAATGTAGTCTGCAGCTTCAAAGAATACCTGGCTAGCTCTCTCCTCCAGAACTTTGCAGGCATCTGGAGCGAGTGATTGCATTGAAGAAGATGATATGGCTGCCTCACAAGCACAACATGGGCATGGAATAGAGAGTAGCATCCCCTCAGGCCCCAAACTTTGTAATTCACGGCACTGTTGAGAGAGCACGAGCTCAATGTGCTGTTTGAGGCATTGTATACAGCAGAGGCAACTACAATTAAGGTCGGGTCCGAGCGTGTGCAAGGGAAGGTATTGGGTACAGACATTGCAAATGAAGGATGCGTCTACTTCGCTGGGGAAAGGGCCCAGACAACCCGGTTGTGAGAGAGTGCTTTGCTGAGCAAGACGGTGTTGGGGGAGGGGGTCTGCAACTATGAATTCTGTAGCCCAATCGCCATCTTCATCTTCGATCTCGCCGACGACGTGATTGAGGTCGCGATGCACGGCTTGCGGAAGGTGCTCTAAAACGTAGTCTTTGAAACCTCTTCCCATGGAAGGACACAGAAGGCAACCCGAGTCGTATGCTGCCTCTCCGAGAAGATGATTTCTATGTTGAAAGTTTTAAAACTTTGAGACCGACTCTGATGAGACTGATGAGTTGAGCTTACGTGTTGGGTTCAACCATCGTGGCATTTTAAAACAAGACGTCCAATGGACGAGGGCACTGCCGGAGAGAGAATCATTAATGCCCTTGTAGCTGTTGGAAGGAAAAATCGTGGAGCCAATAGCCCTGACCATAGCCGCAGGAGGAATGCAGCTAACAGAAACTGATAGCAACAGTTGCAACATAATAAAAAAGCTGAGGGTAACCTAATAAAAGAGTTGCACCGATGGAAAAGAGAAAAAATTACAGTAGCCTTGCGGATGTCCAATTCAACCCTACAGTTCCACAAAGGATTGTTGCGCCTCCAAAACAGCAAGAAGCAACAGTCGTTGTAGCAATATGCTCCATGCTTAAAGCCCTAAGAACTACCTGAATTGCTTTGATGAGATGAAACATGGCCTGAGCCACAAGGAGTTTCTGTAGCTGAAGCTTCTTCTCCAAAACCTTCTTATGGATAAAAATATCGTCATCATTCGAGCGAACCCTAAAATCGTGCGCAAGACTGAGGAGCACAACGCGATAAGTCACCGCAACTAGTAGAGCTGGCGAGCACCACGAAAAGGGGTGGATTATACTTCACACGCCCAAATTCTACCCTGTTGACCCCAAAATTAGTTAATTGCTTGCATGCAAGCCACACAAAAAAGAACACCCTCATACGCCAGTTTTTCATTGGCCAAAGCCCCTATGGCCATGCTAGCAAAATTACTCCCTATAACAGCCTGCCTTAACGGCAGTGCCAACAAAAGGATAAAAAGAAGTAATACAACGCTCTTGAATGAAGGAACTAAACACAACTAGATGTACACAGGAATGCTATGGGGTGGGGGATAACACAATGTACCATTTTAAATGCATTAATATTGTGGCAAAGGAGCAAAAATATGTTAAAATCTACACAATGATGGACAATCAGACGATGACAGCAATCAGAGAGCCCTTGAGGATGTGTGCATCTTGTATCTGGAAAAGCAACCAAGTTAATTATATCGTTTAGCTCTGTCAAAACGCTTTGCACGTCTAACCAAGTTAATTATATCGTTTAGCTCTGTCAAAACGCTTTGCACGTCTATCTGATCAAGATAACCAAGAGCTTCTTTGTTTATGTATGTTGTGCATAGATGCTAAAATAATTATAATTTATCCTAGAAGTTAAGATAATATGATGGACAATTAGACGATGGTAGCAACACTAAACACCATAATAGATAAAATGGGAAAATCTCACAACTTTGGGACTAATTTTAATGCCTATGCAGTCCTATTTCCCATTTGATTTGGAAAAATTTTATGTAATTTGGAAATGTTATAAATAAGGTTTTTTAATAAGTCTTTGTGTTACATTAGACAAAGAGATAGATTCTCAAGAAAATGGTGGTGTTGAGAACCACATTTTTTTCCTCTAAAAGTTTGTTTTTATGTTGGTGTTAATAAACACCTCATAAAATCATACATATGCACGAAATTAAAAAGGCACCAAGATATGAACATGAAATGCTATTCATTTTCTCATATTAAGCTAGTTTGTGCCTTCTCCACAACATTGGATGGGATCTTAATTGCTTCTGCAAGTCTTCCACGCCTTAGAGTCCATGACCACACAACTGCCTCAACATACTCCCAACGCTTTTTTTTCAACAATCCTTATATTGTTCCTAAATTGTGGAATTTCTTTTTCAATATTTTGATGCACAATATTGAATGAAAAATTTGTTGTAGTTAAGAGATGAGTTGTCTACATCAACATCTGACTCTACAACTCTTAAGCCATATTGGATATTCTGGATCTTCGGGTCTCACAAGAACAAAATTCCCTTTCCTTACATCACTTTGAGTCCCAAAAGCTTCATTCCGCCTTGCACTTTGAGGACCAACAAAGTGATCATTCAATTCTTCATATCCATGAAACTCGTCTCTATCTTCCTCTATTTGTTGCATTCGATTACTTCCTACAATCTTTGGCCAGAATGTGTATATTCACCAGTGTGTTTGTTGGTTGGTTGTTCAAGCTCACTAATTACGTTTTGCCAATAAATAATAACTGACTCCATGTATTTGGTAGAGTCATGGACCTTTTCCTTTAATAGAGAACATATTTTTAGAATTCAATATGTCTTAATTTTCTTGAATAGCTAGCAAAACGTAGTCTGTTATAGGTACCACATCTGGACAACCTATTGGAAATTTTGGTTTCCTTTATCATCTTTTTTCCACAACTCAATTCCTGACTCCCTTGGCATCCAATCAGGTGATTTGGGGTGAATTTTATATTGAATTATTGGGATTTCACCTTGCATGTAGAAAAAAAATTTGAAGTGGCTTAGAGTGTCCAACTAGACCATCTTGTCTATAACACATGTATTCTTTAACAAATGATTTGAAGTCAGGAACATGTGTCATTAAATATGGTGCTGGAGTTGAGCTTTCACATTTTTGAAAATGTTCCATCAAATGTGGAAAAGTGAATGTCATTTCTATTCGCAATTGACCATACATTCCATGACCATGTTCATGCATTATCATACATGTTAATGATACTTGTAATTGATATGTGAACGCATATTCTTTTGAGTTCACATGCAATCTAGGTATTGCAAACTTTTTTTGATCCATTTTATCATGTATAATACATGAATACTTATCTTTCTGTAATTGTGTGAACTTATGCCATGTGTAGTACACATTTCTACAACTTTGTTATTGCATCATGTGAAGTCTATGTTCATCCTTCAAACGTGAAATCATTTCATCATGCTTTGTTCACTCTAGTTGAGACTTTAGCTGACTACATACAATACATTGGGAGAACTCACTTGTTTTTAACTTGGTCACATTAGCAAACTTTGTATTCCAAATCCTATTGAATGTAGTGCTAGACATTGGCTTGGGACTCATACTCTCAAGTGTTTTATTGACATCATGTAAAATTTCTATTTGTTTGTGCGTGCTCAATATTGCAAGTAAGGTTTCCCTAGTTCCATCTTCCATAGTTCTACTTTTATATGGCATTTTCTTTGAGACTCATACTCTCAAATGTTTTACTAACATCATGTAAAATGTCTATTTGTTTGTGCGTGCTCGATATTGCAAGTAAAGTTTCCCTAGTTCCATCTTCCATAATTCTACTTTTATATGGCATTTTCTTTGAGTTTTCCTTTACAAAAGAGTGCATCAATGCCCTACCCATTTTTGTATGATCTCTTCCTTTTCTTATGACATCATCATTACCATGCCTTGAGCATCAAACCCCATTTTCAAATTGTTCACGATAATGATTAAATGAAGTTTTTGGAATTCCATGAAGTTCATACCAAGCTCTATTGCAAACCTCATTTCCATTAAAAGAAAATACATAGCAAGTATTTGCAGTTGTTGTGTTCTCACGTCAAGCAGTCAACATTGTATGATACACAATTGGATCTATTTTGCAAACTCTATCCCGAAAATTCATTGCACATAGCCATGACCTTATCTCAGTTAGCATACTGACAACACCTTCTGGAACAACAATCTATGGTTGAAACAAGCTGGGTGTATGGTAGAGATGCTTGATTGGATTTCTTGGAAGGTTTCATAGACTTTTTTGGCTTCTTATTTCTAAAGAAATACTTTCATTTTTTTTGAAATAGGCTCTACCAAACAAATTGATTCAATGCATATCTTGGAACGTATCTGTAGCATGTAAATCCTCATACCGTAACAACGCTTTTCCATCCATAGTTGTCACTCTCTTGATAAGCCCCCGATAAGCCAACAACCAAGATTGATGCTGCATACACCAGATTTTACAAAAATACTTGCATCACCAACATAGGATGTTTCAATACCAATATCGATGTTATCTTTACCTAGCTCGCCAAAGTTTATAGAATCAAACGGACACACATACATAACAACCCCTTCGACTACTACATGTGTTTTTCTTTTATTCCATAGTTGAACCCCATTATCCTTCCAAACCTCCTTGTAGCTCATTCCATCATATTGTTCCTCCAATTCTCTCATTGCTTTGTCAGCCACACAAGCATAGAAACTCCTTCATATTGAATCTCATTCATATGTTGTAGCAACCCAATACTCCATTTCACAATATTGTACAAAGCATCTCCTATTGTCAATACATCCATTGTTGAAAATTGAATGATTGCTTTCTTTTCAAAACACAAATCAATTGACACCGATACATTTCCTTCCACAATAAACGTGCTAGAACAATATGCACTTGGGTTTCTATTTCACATACTCTCCCAATTGCAATCTTTTGTGTAGCTACAAACATGTATAGTTAATCATCATGATTAAACCCATATCTGTAAGAAGGTTTCAACAAATATTTGTTAAACAAACCACCACAAAGTATTTGGACAATTAAATGGAAAGTGTGTCAGTACGGAGCTTGTACATTGATCATCTTATGGCCATAGGGTGCTTTTTTGTCTATGTCATTGGATAAGAAACATAGATGATTCATGGAGATTAAATGTGCATCCTATGGCCCTAGGGCCAAAGGGTTCTACATGTAGGTGTGAGAAGTGCCCTAGATATCCCAGAGGGTGAGAAAAAAAGATACCCTATGGCCTAAGGTTCATAGGGTGCTCTATGTCGGTGCATGAAAGAAAACCTTAAAAGCAAACAAGCATCACAAAGGGAAACCTTATGGCCTTAGGGCATAAGTTGATTTTTGTAGGTGTTTCATGAAGAGTACATATAGATTCCTCAAGGTCACCTCACGATGAGTATATGTAAGTATTTTGTGATGACCATATATACGGCCTATGGCCTTAGGGAATTAGGGTGCTATATGTAGGTGTTTCACGATGAATCTATACATCCTATGGACTTAGGGCCATGGGGTGTTATATGTAGGTGTTTCGCGATGAGTCTGTATACATCCTATGGACTTAGGGCCATAGGGTGCTATATGTAGGTGTTTCACGATGAGTGTATATACATCCTATGGATTTAGGGCCATTGGATGCCATATGTAGGTGTTTCATAAGGAGTATATATAGACCTATAGACTTAGGACCATAGAGTTCTATATATGGGTGTTTTGTAATGAGTATATATGCATCCTATGGCTTTGGAGCCGCATGCATTATATGTAGGTGTTTCATTATGAGTGTATACACACCTTATGGACTTAGGGTCATAGGATACTATATGTAGGTATTTTGTGATGAGTATATACACATTCTATGTCCTTAGGGTCATAGGGTACTATATGTAGGTGTTTCATGATGAGTATATGTACATTCTATGGCCTTAGGGCCATAGGATGCTATATGTAGGTAGGTGTCTCATGATGAGTATATATACACCCTATGGACTTAGGGCCATATGATGCTATATGTAAGTGTTTTGTGATGAGTATATATACATCCTATGGCCTTTGGGCCATAGAACATTATATATAGGTGTTTCACAATGAGTGTATCTATATCCTATGGACTTAGGGCCGTAGGATGCTATATGTAAGTGTTTTGTGATGAGCATGTATACATCCTATGGCATTAGGGCCATAGGGCACGTTATGTAGGTGTTTCACAATGAGTATATATACATCATATGGACTTAGGGCCATAGGATGATATATGTATGTGTTTTGTGATGACTATATATACATCCTATGGCCTTAGGGCCATAAGGTGCTATATGTAGGTATTTCATGATGAGTATATATACATCCTATGGACTTAGGTCCATAGGGTGTTCTATGTAGGCGAAACAAAGGGGATCACATAATCATGACCCAAGGTCCATAGGGGGCCAAGAAGGACACTAAAATGCTCTTTGTTAGTCATCACAAAGAGAGACCCTATGAACCTAGGTCAATGTGTTCATGTTGCATGCGCAAATATGTGCACGTTTTTGTCTATAATTGTATGTTTGTGTCGTACGTGTGATTTACGTTGGGATCATAATTTATTTTTGTAAAATTCGCAAAATGTTTTGAGAAAGGTGTAAAAGGTGCAAGTGAGAGCCCATCACACTTATGGGGGTACATAACAGTCGCACGCTTGAACATGCATGTGTGACTGTGTCGCAAGTGACATAATTAAAGAGTACACACCTTTAAGGAATAGATGTGCACCAGTATTATTGTATGTGTATGTATGCCCCTCTTTTTTTTGAAGAGATGCATATTTTCTTGAAATAAATATACATCTATGTTGCATGTTTGAGTATATTCCCATGCCACATATTCAAATATACATGAAAACCCAATTGTTGAGCAAATGTATTCTTAGATTTAAAAAAAGTAACATTTTTAAAAAAATTCAAAATTGTTAGAATTCAAAATTTTCAAAAAAAAAACTTTTTTAGGGTTGCTCTAAACTTTGCTATAATGGGTTTTTAAGTCCCTTGATCGATATTGGGTGTAATGGAAATGGCCTATGAACTTTGAGAGTAGCAGAATTAGGAAATTAGATGAAGCACTTTTGTGAGATTATTTTGTGAGCATAGCGGGTGAACTTAATTGATGGTAGCAACATAAACATGGTACTTAATTAACTTGGCATGAACAATACTTTTGCAAGAGAGAGAGTTTAGAGAGTCCTACCATATGGCGAGCGAATATTTTCGAGCAAGGAAATAACCGAGCGAACAATCTGAGAGAGAGAGAGAGAGAGAGAGAGAGAGAGAGAGAGAGAGAGAGAGAGAGAGAGTTGGCCTGTGCCTCCCTAAAGAAAACATGTATAGTCAGAGCCAAACTAAGTATTTGGTGTCACATAAATGAATCAATTGGTCATACTTGATCTAGAGAAGTTGCTTCCTCTCTTCGATTGGACTCGCACCTCTCTTATGCCCCTTGAAGATCATAGAATATTTGCACGATAATCATAAAAACAATGATCATGGCTTGAAACGCTTTATATCCATGATGTTGATTGAATTTTCTCTCCAATTATTTTCTTTCCCTTCTCTAGTGTGTTTTTTACAATGAAAGGAGATCATGTTACGTTTCTGTATCTTGAAATTGGGGAGCAACAATGTGTAGTCTCTCATGTATATTTAAAACTAATAATATATCCATCTCTTTGTATTGTTTGTAGCTATCTGCGGTGACACAAATGGGTGCATGCAATGGAAGGTGACAAAGAAAGGAGATTGTGAGCACTAGCTTTGGTTTCTGGGTGCAGAGGACTTGCAGCCATTCTAGGTAGCATGGATATATATGTGCAATTCTTTATGGTCAAAGAGGGCCATCTAAGGCAATGAGATTTAGTATAATTTATAATTTTTGGTGTGCATTAATAATATTTCCTCCATTGCTGTTTCTTTAGCCATTAGTGCGGATAGAGTTTGCAAAACTTTGTCCTCTCTCTATGCATTTTTGTAGGGCACTTTACAAAAGCCAACTAAGACTGTTCGCGATTGATCAAGTAAGCAAAAATGTTACTCTTGTTGCATGTGAAAGTGCTCAAAGGGATTAAGTACACAAAAGTTGCCATGCACTAAAAAATTCCTTAAATCTGTCATCATTTGAATCTCATAACTCTATACTGGTAGCCTCGTTATTATATTACCTAGAATCTTTTATAGATCCCTTTACGTTTCATTTGATGATTCTCATCAATCCTTCAACTCGAACAAAAGATCACTACAGCATTGGGACTTGAACCCGGGGAGCCGGAAGTACCAACGAGTTGATGCAGCCTTGTATCTACAAAAAAACCATGTGGTGGCTTTTGCGTTGAGCTTCTTGCCGCTGTCCACCTCTGTGCTACCCCGCCTTGGTAGCCTCCCATATGTCTGATCATCGCGTCTCGACTGACTTGTCTACTCCTGTCTACACCCCTTGCTCCGACGCAACACGGCCTCGGAAAGTGCTCGCATCTTCAGAGATTCAATATCATTTATGATTTTTTTCAAATCGTGGAGACATACTTATACTGACATACTCGCTCAAATTTATTTAAAAACACTTTTCACAGATTCCCTCCATTACCACCCCCTCCAGACACCCCCCTACCATTGCCCCCTGCGTACCCCACCTACATGTCCCCTCTCGCCTACACCGAGCAGCTCGTTGTTCATCCCTCTGCATGGAGTGAGAGATCGCCATCGCAACAGCAACAAAACAACTCTCTCCAGAGAGAGACAAAGAGAGACTGCAGCACCGAGCTGAGTTGCTCTCTATACCTGCGAGCATGTTGTTCTCTCTACTTGCTCACCTCTCCATCGCACCTCTGACGCTCATCACCTCCTCACATTTGCACACCCAGCTCGCCCCCTTGGCACAATCAGCAGACAATATAGCTACCCTCCCTCAGGCTCTTCGCTGAACTCAAGGAAACCAGCATGCGCAGCCCGCCACAGAGAGAGAGAGAGAGAGAGAGAGAGAGAGAGAGAGAGAGAGAGAGAGAGAGAGAGAGAGAGAGAGAGAGAGAGAGAGAGAGAGAGAGAGAGAGAGAGAGAGAGAGAGAGAGAGAGAGAGAGAGAGAGAGAGAGCAGCCTGCGCTCCTGTAAGTGGCTCACTGCGGGTGAGAGAGATAGAGAAAGAGTTAAAAGCCTGCGAGAGTTGCCCCCACTGACTCTGAAACAGGCTGCGAGAGAGAGACAGAGAGAGGCAGAGGTGTCGGACCATCTTTGGGCGGTTTCCATTAAAAATGAAGAGAGACCTGCATACGCATGCGCCACCCGGCCTCCAAAGAGATGTTCAAGATAAAGACTTTGGCCGCCCTGCCTGATCCCCCCGACTCGTCAGGCCGTTGACCCCTCTTCCTCCCTCCAGTGCTGCCACATGGACGGCAAAACGTATCTTCCCACATTCTCTTCAATTTGGCTCTTTTCATAATCGACCTAACATACTTAAATAAAATCCTCAAAGTTTCCTGATTCCGCTACCCCTCCTTAGGTCCCCCCCCCCCAACCAAAAAAAAACACACGTCGGCCTTCCCTTCGGCCACCTCTTGCATCCTCATAACAAGACTATAGGTGTCCTCTAGAGAGAGAGAGAGAGAGAGAGAGAGAGAGAGAGAGAGAGAGAGAGAGAGAGAGCCCGCATGTCATCGTTCCGACTTTGAAACCCTCGACCTTCGCCACTCGCTACCCTCCGTCAATCTCTGTTGCAATAGCGGCAGTCCTACCCTGCGTTCTAGAGAGAGTGGAAGCGCTCAGCTTCCCCAGAGAGTTCGCACTCCCAGCTTGCGCATGAGAGAGAGAGAGAGAGAGAGAGAGAGAGAGAGAGAGAGAGAGAGAGAGAGAGAGAGAGAGAGAGAGAGAGAGAGTTGCTTGTGTCTTCTCTCCTGCCAAGGCACTATAGCCTCATCGTGAGCTCTCCATCCTTGGCCACAAGTCGACGCAGGCAAGTTATGTGTGTGTGTGTGTGTGTGTGTGTGTGTGTGTGTGTGTGTGTGTGTGTGAGAGAGAGAGAGAGAGAGAGAGAGAGAGAGAGAGAGAGAGAGAGCTCTTGCTCGTGGCTTAAAATCTTGAGGAGGCGCTACCCATGCCACGATCTCTCAAACCGGCAAGAACGGCAATTTCGAATACAAAGAGGAAAGATTTTTGGATACGCCACCTGTCTCAAAATCTTCCCTCTCACCTACTTCGCCGCCAACCTCTCACCTTAGGTCGAATAGCATCATCTTCAGATCCCCATTTTTGAGGATTATTTTTAAAAAAAACTCTCAGCGGAGTCAGCACATCGCCGCGCAGTTGTTTGTCCCCGGCTCTGCCCCTGCACCCCCTCTACACGGCTCTGCTCCCCGCCTCTGTCTCTGCCTTTTTGCCTTTGCACTTGCACCAGCCGCTTGGCATGGATGGAAATTGTATCGAGAATTGGGGGAAATCGAATGAGCCTTGCAAATCAACCTTAACAAGGAATCAAAGCTCATCCTTAGTAGAAGTAGAATCCGCAGGTGGTGGGGGGGTATTGAAGCCGTGAGCAGTTGATCAAAGCCTTTGAGCTCGTAGCAGGTAAAAGAGCAAGGTCAACAACAACACTTGAGCAATGAAAGTGAGATCAGCTCTTTGTAAGATTAGCTCTGTCCTCTGTCCCGCCTCTGCAGAGCTGACCTCGCTTTGCCTCCAACCTGCTCCCGCCTACCCTGCCCTCCTCTCACCCAACCTCGCCCCCCCTGCCCTTGCCCTTGCTGTGCCCTTGCGTATTCGATAGTTATCAAAAGGCATGCCGCATGCAGATTCTCCTTCATTTTTCAATTTTTCATCATTGGGTACTCCCTACTTTTGTAGAAAATGAAACTGCCTGTAGCCATCCACGCCGGCGTGGATGGCTACAGGTAGTTTCATCTTACATTATATTCATTACCTCCTGCGATACTTTCCTTTAAATCTCAATGCTAGGATACCTTCCTTTAAATCTCAATGCTAGGATCTCTATCATCCCTTGTAAAAGGTGAGAGAGGAATTCGAGCTCACAACGTATGATTGATCGCCTCAACCGTAGCTCTTGTAGCAAGCTTTACATCCAGCCGACGTCGTCGACGTGAGCGTCATCCCACACATTTAAAAAAAACTCTTTATCTCTTTTGCGCCCCAGCAAACGTGCTCGCATCTCCCTGCAGCGGCCCCACTTCCTGCTCTCTCTCTCTCTCTCTCTCTCTCTCTCTCTCTCTCTCTCTCTCTCTCTCTCTCTCTCTCTCTCTCTCTCTCTCTCTCTCTCTCTCTCTCTCTCTCTCTCCGCGAGTACTGCAGTCGGGACCTCCAGGTTGGAAAAATTAAAAAAAACTCTTTATCTCTTCTACGCCCCAGCGAAAGCGCTCGCATCTCCCTGCTCTCTCTCTCTCTCTCTCTCTCTCTCTCTCTCTCTCTCTCTCTCTCTCTCTCTCTCTCTCTCTCTCTCTCTCTCTCTCTCTCTCTCCTCTCTCCGCATGTACTGCAGTCGGGAACTCTAAGCTCCAACCGGTTTTCTTTCTGCTCGCATTTGCCAAGATTCGCCACGGTTATCTTTTTCAAAAATCGTGGGCACATACTGGTAGGTTTATTTTGTAAATTACATTCACAATATAAATTCAACAAACGAATGTAATAAAATGTCATTTTAAATATTACGAACGCGTCTTTGTGTACGAAGGCCACGTCAACCTCGCAACACACAAATAGGAGCCCTGCTTTGTGCCCATGCATGCTATTTGTGCTCCTCAACATTTTGGCCTCTACTAATTGCAAGCAATGCATTAACCATGTCATCGGAAGCAATGTCTGGCTGATCTCTCTCTCTCTCTCTCTCTAAATTCTACAGCAAGAGGTGAGGGTGAGGTAGCTCATAAGCATGAAAACTTGTAACTATAAGGCTTTGGCATCATGAGCCAGCTAGAGCAAAGACACGCTGGTATGTGAAGAGATTTGAGGATTGGAGCACTGAGAGCTAGCTATGGGGGAAGGCAACCGACATGAGGGAAGTAGCACTGAAGAGGAGATTGTGAAGGGAAGCCTGAGGAGCCACCAGATTATAAAGAAGTGGGAACTACAGACATTTGCTGGAGGATAAGGGAGGTTTAGATGGTGCAAAGAGGAGAATTACATGCAACTCGAGGACAGTTTGAGCTTGTAGGGGGCCTGATCAATTGACGTGCGCTGTGAAAGGGGTGCATGGGAGTAATTCGTGAATGAGGAAGGTGGCTTTGCGAACAAGAATGGTAGATGTGCCATTAGGGGGAAGCTCATAAGAATGATAGCTGGAAAGTCTTGTAGAAGGAGTGATTTGAGCATGCAAGTATGTGTGTAATGGGAGGCGGCCAGGTGTGGATGGTGAGACGGTGGAGTGGACGCAAGCTATAAGGGTGTGGTGACCGCATCATTGTTCTGGCCAGATGTCATCTGTAACTGCCTACAAGCTTGCATGATGTGGTGATGTTGTGGCCCTCAAAGACACTCCTCTCCTTCATCATGGAAGCATGCAATGGTGTACAGATTAATTGGGCATGCAGTTATCCATGTAATATTGGGATCATCGGAGGAGGGGCAACTCGAGTAGATGGTGAGATGGCACAAGTAGGAGCGTGGTGAGTCGGACTGGTGATTGCATCACTGGATCTGGCTGGATGTCATTTGTGAGTACCTACAAGCTTGCATTTGGTGAGTGGCCCTCACCCTCTTCATCTCATCCCTGCTGCCATTAATACCTCTCCTCCAGTGTGTTGTCGTCCTAGCCAAGATGAAGGTCACTATCGGTGCTAAGGCCGCTGTCAAGGAGGCTACCACTCACGTGGCCTCATCATCATCATTGCCGCTTTTGCAATAGACCGTAGGACTTCTAGGCGCTGGGCAAGGGAGTATAAGATAAACATCTGGGCAAGGGAGTGTAGGCCTATCACTATCCTTGGTCCTCTGATATTGGAATGTAGAATGTTTGAGATCAAGTTTTCTTTTTGAAAGAACATTTTATGGCCCTTGTAGACCATACATCTTTGCATCCATTGACGTTTTGGAAGCACACGTGAAGTTTGGATGCTATAAAAATAGATGATGGAGAAGATGCATAGATGAAGTTGGAGGCATAGAAATAGATGATGGAGATGATGCTTTCTGACTTAATCCTAAATTGCATCAATTATACAACGTGGTTATATTAAAGGTGCTTTGCCAAAAATTGCTCGGTTTTGTGTTAGCTCGGAGTGGTTCGCTCGGAGTTTGGAATTCCTCGAGTTTAGAGAACATGACAATAGTTGAGGACCGGATTCATATGGAGCCGGTCCCCCCTCCCCCTCCAATAGGCATTTGTATTATAGCTTCTCCCATCAAGAGAGACTTGGTACAATACAATCTTTGTGTTCCTTGTAACCTAGGTGATGCAATGAAGATGGAAAGCTTCATGCATCACAAGCATGACATATACTTGAAGAAAGAATTAACTATCCCAAGCCTCAGTCCCAAGGCCTCAAACACCTTCGAAGGTGGAGAGAGCTAGCAGGGAATGAGGATAGGGAAGAGGAAGAAGAAACATTCCATAAGAGAAAGAAATAGTTCTGCACTTATCATTAATCTTCTTGCTAGCATACATAATAGCATAGTAATGAAGATGGAGAAGATGGCAAGCTTAAGCATTGAAGCATGACTCTTGGTTGGATTTGCATTCCATAGCCAAGAGTGTTGGTGTAGGCTTTGACACTCTCACAAGCTTGGAGAAGGAGGTGGTGTTCCTCAACTTTCACCAAGTGAGAATGGCCTTGCAAATGAGTGTGTGTGTGGAGTATATCCCCCTAGCAAGCCCCCTCCTTGCTTTGGGCGAGTGGTGACCTTTCTGCATGTTGCAAGCTCATTGGACCCCTCTCCCCCTAGCCAATCACATGCAGCATGCACTCAAGTACATGGGTAGTCTTTTAACAAGTGTCCTCCTTACCCCTTAGAGAGAGAGAGAGCTTGAAAATATCTAGATATTTGTTAGATGGAAGTAGGGGTATCCAATTGTAGAAAATCAAAAATTGACTGTATCAGTTGAATGCAAGGGTTAAGAGGAGAGGAAAAGGGAAGACAAGAGGTAGGCCACGTGGAAATAGAGGCGCCCTTTCCCTTTTTGATCTCTCGTCTCTCTCTTATCTTGGCAAAGCGGTAGACCTCTCTCTCTCTCTCTCTCTCTCTCTCTCTCTCTCTCTCTCTCTCTCTCTCTCTCTCTCTCTCTCTCTCTCTCTCGTCTGCACAAGGCAAGGCCCCACCCTTCACGGCGTCGGTTTGCTGGCTCACTTGCACTTCCATGAGTTTGCAGAGGAGGAGCATGGGTCTGTGAGGTTTGTCGTGCATAAAGAAAAACAACCCGTGTGCAGAGAGATTTCGCACAGATTGCAACCAAATGCTGCAGACTGTCTATGCGGACTCTCTCTCTCTCTCTATGCCTCAGGTGCACAGAGGCAGGAGGGGATAGACATCCAGACAAAAGCATGTGCGGAGAGGAGAGATCAAGGCAAAAGCAGGGCGCTAAGGCAGACTGTACAGAGGAGCACGTCAAGGGAGAATGTCAGAGCTGAGCAAGCAGAGGGTGCCGGGGGGGGGGGGGGGGGGGGGTGTTCTGACGTGGAATTTTTTAGGGGGTTGGGGGAGAGAATATTGGAGTAGCATCCATGAAGAGATTGAATTTCTTTATTGGTGTCCCAGTAGACGAGTTACTCATTGGAAGTAGAAGCTCATTGGATCCCTCTTTAGCCCAACCAATAGCATTCAAGCACACCATGTGGTTAAGCTTAGTGAGAGTCTGACATGTGTCCCATGTGTTCTTTTAGAATTCCCCTAACTTTGAGATTTTTAGGCATAGGAAGTTTCTCAAGCAACTTCCTCATTAAGTGTGTAGGTTCTCTTTTTGACTCAAGCATCTTATCCCCCATGCATAGGAAGCTTCTCAAGCAACTTCCTCATTAAATGTGACAAGTACCTCAAGTACCTTAGTCATCAAGCATGACAAGCACCTTAGGTGGAGTTCCCACCTCAAGCACCCTAGCTTGCTTAAATTTAGCTCGGGTTCCCACCTCAAGCACAACCCTAGCTTGCTTAAGTATAGGTCGCGTTCCCACCTCAAGCACAACCCTAGCTTGCTTAAGTTTAGGTCGGGTTCCCACCTCAAGCTCAGCCCTAGTTTGCTTAAGGTCAAAGAACTTTTAACACTAACCATTGGAGGTCGTTAATGAAGCTAACCCTAAGGTCTTTTAAGCTTCATTAGTTAACCTTGCTCTTTGACAGACCATCTCTCATTTGGGCCCCTTTACCATTGGCCTCGTGTTGAGATAGATCCGTAAGCACATGTCTATATTCTAATCCTTGTTCTCGTTTATTATCCCATATTAAATGATCAGTTTAATATAAGAAAATAATTTGGGTTGGTTAGATATAGATATTTAATGACATTACCTCTCTCTTGAAATCATAGTCGTCCTTGACTATGAGGTAAAAGAGATAAAGTCATAGTCATTAGTCAATTTGTCTTAGCGGGTAGAGGATCCCTTTTTACCTCATAGTCATCCTCGACTATGAGGTAAAAGAGATAAAGTCATAATCATTAGTCAATTTGTCTTAGCGGGTAGAGGATCCCTTTTTACCCTACGACATCATTCCAAGATGGATGACTAATCCATTTGGTGCTTGGGAGACATAGCTGCCGCAAGCATGTATGCTCTTTAGTCGATTTCATCCTCCCAAATAGAGTGACAAATTCTACATGGTGTTTGAGAGACGTCGTCATCCCAAACATGATTTTTAGTATGCATACTACTTAAATTTGTGCACAATAAAGAGAGATTATTCTTATAAGACAAAAACATTGATCATTTAAAAGAAACATGTACATTTGGTTACTCTAATGTAGCATTGTAAGCATTGACAAGGTTCATACTATCCTTAAGCTGGATTCCTTGCATCCATCTAGCATCTTCAAAAGGATAATTTTTGAACTTAATAAGATACCGTCGGATAATCTTACCATATGGTAGTACCTTGTCTTCATGCCGAAGGATAGATTTGGGTTGTAGTACCTCTTCTTGATCTTCAATTTCGGGAGGGTCTTCAATAATTGGTTCATTTGGAGGCTCTCCTTTGTAGGGCTTGAATAGGCTCACATGCAAAGCATTGTGTATGAGCCAATGGTTAGGTAGATTGAGTTGATAAGCCACCTCATTGATTGGCTTCAAAATTTGAAAAGGACCATAGTATCTTTTTGCTAGTTTAGCATAATACTTTTGAGGGCTCGTAGGATTTTTGCTCGCCGTTTGCTTCAATCGAGCCTCAAGAAACTTAAGTAAGACCCAATCATTTTCTTTGAATGTTAAGGCCCTTCTGTGCTTGTCAGCACAACAGCTTTTTGCCTTAGTTGGGAGATGTACATAGCCTCCTTAATCTTTTGAAAAGATGTTTGCAGGTCATGGCTATACTCATTGGCAGCGAAGATCTTCCCATGCACTTTAAGTAGCAAGGGACTTTTAGGTCTTCCCTCTATGATTTCAAAAGGTGCCTTTCCCGTAGAAGTATGGATAGTATTATTATACGCATACTTTACAAGAGGTAAGTATTTTTCCCATTCTGAACGTTGATCTACTTTTGTAACATAGGTCTTTAGTAGATGAAGAATCGTAAGATTGGCTATCTCACTTTGGACATCAATTTGTGGGTGATAGGCCAAACATAAATTCAATCTTGTACCTAGATTTTCGAAGAGACCTTTCCAAAAATTAATGTTCATTCTAGGATCTCTATCTGACACGATGGATGTTGGCAATCCATGGTGTTTGAAAATCTGTGATATGAAGAGAGTTGTCATTTGGTGTGCCTTAATAGTCTTCTTGACAAGGATAAAGTGTGCTTGCTTACTAAACCTGTCGACTATTGTCCATATTCCCGTATTCCCATGGATAGATTTTGGTAATCCAAAGATAATATCCATGGATATACTCTCCCATGGTGAATTAGGAATTGGCAATGGCTGGAGTAATCCAGGTTGCTTCTCTCTATCATACTTGGTCTTTTGGCATACTACACATTTTCTTGTATGTCCACTTTCATGGCAGGCCAATAAAAGTACGTCTCTACTCCTCGAAGAGTAGGTTGAATGCCTCTATGCCCCGCATAGGGAGGAGCATGGGATTCATACATGACTTTCTCATGAAGGGAGTGGGTAACACATAGCCTATTGCCATGGAGAAGATAACCATCCTGCAAGGTAAATGGTTCCTCTTTCTTCCCCAAAGCAAGGGCTGACATTATGTCTTTAAAGTCAGGGTTAGTAGAATACTCATCTACCATAGAAGATAGATCATTGTGAGTTTCTATTGACACAACATTAACTTTTGGTCGTCGTGAAAGTGCATCAGCCACTTGATTGTGCTTACTAGCAATCAAGCAATGTGGAAATTAAATTGTGAAAGAAAATTTTCCCACCTCATGTGTTTGTCGGAAAGCTTTGTTTATGTCATGAAGTACTTGAGACTTTGATGGTCTGTTCGTAAGATGAATGGAGTCCCCAATAGATAGTGCTTTCATGTGTCTAGGGCATGTAGAATAGCTAACATCTCTTTCTCATAAATGCCTAAGACCCGTTCATCCGTGTTGAGCCCTCGGCTCTCATATGCTATGGCATGCCCTTCTTGAAGCAAGACTGCTCCAAGCAATCACCACAAGCATCATATTGGACCTCAAATGGCTTTGAGAGATCCGGAAGCATAAGGACTGGTTGGGAGATAAGCTTCTCTTTGAGCTTGTCAAAAGCACTTTGCTCCTTAGCAGTCCATGAATACTTAACGTTTTTCTTTGTTAAGTCATGTAATGATCTTGCTATTTGAGAGAATTTTGCTATGAAGCGTCTATAGTATCCACACATACCAATAAAGCTTCTTAGCTCATGTAGATTCCTTGGATTAGGCCATGCTTTTATTACCTCCAACTTTGATGGATCCATACGGATACCATCTCGAGAGATAATATGACCTAAGTATTGAATCTCTTGAAGGAAAAATTCGCTTTTCTTTTGATTGAGAAAAAGATTATTCTCCCTTAATGCTTGAAAAATCACTTGGAGATGTTGCTTGTGTTTCTCCAAGGAATTGGAGTAGATGATGATATCATCAAAGAACACTCCAGTGAATTTGCGGTAGGGTTAAAAAGGCATGACTAGATATTCATAAAGGCCAAACGTTGTACGAAATGCGGTCTTTAGGATATCTTCATTCACTGTCCTTATTTGATGGTAGCCAGGGTCAATCCTACTAAAGTAGGTAGAGCCTTGTAGCTTATCAAACATATCTTCTACCCGAGGTATGGGAAATCGGTTTTTGATAGTGATATGGTTTAATGAGCGATAGTCCACACACATGCGGTATGTACCATCTTTCTTTTGCACTAAAAGGACTGGAGAGAAAAAGGGAGAGGAGCTAGGCCTCACCATTCCTTTGTCTACCAATTCTTGTACTTGCCTCATGATCTCCTCTTGTTGAGTTTGTGAAACTCAATAGGGAGGTTTGTTAGGCGTTGAGCTTCCTGATAGGAGCTCAATTCGATGGTCATCACCCCCTCGTTTTGGAGGTAAGTCCATAGGGATATTATCATCAATGAGCACATCTGGGAATCCTTTTAGAAAGTTAGACAAGTCTAACTCTTCTTGATTCCTACCATTCATCTTTGATGAAACATTAGGACCTTTTTTTAGGGATTCTTTAACAAAAATCATGTACGCAAAAACTGAGCTTTTCATTGATTTATCAAGGGCGAGAGGATTTACAAGTGGTATAGTACGACTAGACTCATTAGCATCTATATACATATTCTTTCCCCTGTAGGTGAAGTAGATTCTCCTTTCAGGGAACTTCATGTTGGCATCCATACGGTTGAACCATGGTATCCCTAGGATAGCATCCTCATGTTGGAGAGGAGAGATGAAGAAGTCTTCTTTGTCGACATAGCTTTGGACATGAAGCCTGAACTTCCCAATCAAGGGAGTAATGGAGGCTTGCTGTCCCTTGAAAGCGGCATCGGTAGTTACAACATCTCCCATCTCGAAAGCTTGAATACCCAACTTGGTGGCCAACGCCATTGATATGAAGTTGAGAGTAGAACCAGGGTCAAACAAGATGAAAACATCATGCTCCCTTACCTTTTCCCAAGCATAGGAGAGAGGTGATCCTTTGCAATGAGTATCCTCTTTTGGATCTTCGATAGTGGAAGCTCTAGGAGTCTCATTGCGAGCATTTCTTTTGGGGCAAGAACGATAGCCATGTCCTTGCTCCCCACACTTAAAACATTTGTGAGCCTTGTGAAAAGTTTCAAGCTCTTCAGGAGAGAGTTTATTTTTACCTTTGTAAACTCCTTTCTCCTTGGACTGATTGTTGTTGTTGTTGTTGGAATGGCCGTGGGAAAAATTTTGGAGATTAATTTTTCCCTTTGCATCACCTTTTTCTTTATTTTCCATGGGTTTGACATTCCGTCTAACCCCTTGTTGGAAATTGATGCGTGAAGCAACCATGGTATGGTGGATTACTTCGCTAATAGAGTCAGGCCGTTGAGAGTTGACATTCTCAGCCATCTCTTCAGGTAATCCCGCACAGAATTGTTGTTTTTTATCAGCAAAGTCTATCTTTTGAAAGACAGTGGCCTTGAGATGTAAATCCCAAAACTTGTCCACATATTTGTGGATAGACTCATGAGAGAGAAGCCTTAAACTCCACCATTCGGTGAGCACTTTGTCCTTTGCATCACTTGCAAGGAATTGCTTCATGATGGAAACTCGTAGAGTTTTCCATGTCTTTGGGGCTTCGCCATTGCCTCGAAGGTTAGCCCACCATTGACGAGCCAATTTTTGGAAGTGCATAGCTACATGGCATAGCTTGGAGGACTCTGTGAAGCCCTCGTCTCCAAAGGCCGCATCAAATTTTTGGATGAAGTCCAATACTTTGTCGTCAGTAGCACCAAAGGTGCCATCATAGGTGAGAAAAGAGATACTCTTTCCTCCCTCTTTGAACTTCTTGAGCTTTTGTGACCTTCACTATGCAGGGTAAGATTTGCGATGTCTTCCCCTCTTATATTCTCTAGGAGAATAGCCATAGCTTTCATCGGCAGAGGAGGAAGGTGAAGAAGAAGGAGAAGAGGGTGACCTCTTTCTTGCCCTTTTCTTCCTTAGTTTCCTCTCTTCCCTTTTGGAGTGACGAGGAGAAGGACTACGGGTTACTGTTTCCTGTTGGGAGGAGTTGGCGATCGTTTCGTCCTCCTTCTTCATGGATCCACATCTTCGCAGGAATTTAGGGATTCATTGTTTTCTTGATCTTTGGATTCCTCCTCTCGTATAGGAGAGAGTCTTCTTTTGGGGGTCTCTTCAAGAGGCCTCGTAAGCTCTCTCTCCTCTTGGAGAGGAAAGGAAATCCCATAAGCACAAGGTTGTTGAGTAACTTCGGCTTGCAAAGTGGGGTTGCCCATAGCTTGTTGCAACCTAGTGACAAGATAATTAACAAACATGGGGGCATCATCCCACCTCAAGCTCAGCCCTAGTTTGCTTAAGGTCAAAGGACTTTTAACACTAACCATTGGAGGTCTTTAATGAAGCTAACCTTAAGGTCTTTTAAGCTTCATTAGTTAACCTTGCTCTTTGACAGACCATCTCTCATTTGGGCCCCTTTACCATTGGCCTAGTGTTGAGATAGATCCGTAAGCACATGTCTATATTCTAACCCTTGTTCCCGTTTATTATCCCATATTAAATTATCAGTTTAATATGAAAAGATCATTTGGGTTGGTTAGATATTCGATATTTAATGACATTGAGAAAAAGAATAGTGCACGATTTTTGAACCAAAATTTTTCAAATTTGGCTATTTTTAGCGTTTTTTAAAAAATTATGCGAGTTTTGGTCATGGGGTCCAAATTTACTTCATGGGTAACGTTCAACTTATAGTGTTGAGATATGGATGCTAACAAAATCTTGCACCAATAATTTTGAAAAACCATACTCTTTTTTTAACGAAAAGCTCTAAAAAATTCTAAGCCGACGAGCTACCTTCCATCGTAAGAAAACGCCAAAAATCTAGAAATTTAATCTATAGTGGCCAAAGCAGATGAATAGCCTCTAAATTCAAAATTTCAATTTTTAATCCTAAAGTAACTTCATCTCCCCCCCCCCCCCCCCCCCCCCTCTCTCTCTCTCTCTCTCTCTCTCGTTTTCATAGACCTATCTGCAGAGAGGTCCATTTTCCTCTCTCCCTTCCTACACACACAGAGAGCCACCTCTATTGCTGTCGGTGTTGTCCTCGAAACACCATTGTTTTCTTCACATAGATTTGCAATCGTGATGTGAGTGTCCCTTTGCATAGATCTACATGCAATCGTTGTCACCGCCTCTGACACACAGATCTACGATTGCACCGTTGTTACTGTCATCCCTCTCCCAGTGCCCCTTGTCCTTTCTTCACCTTGCACTTGTGTGTCCACACATTGGTGCACAAATCTCTCTCCGTTTGCGCACAAATTTGCCCCTAACTTCTCGTGTCAAGGTGACTCTCTTAGTCTCCCCTCGCTTCATCAAGCTTCCTTGTTTGAGCTTGTCCATTCGGAATCCTGATTCAAGTACAATCAAAGGTAATTACGTTCAAATTCACCTCTTTCTAATTACGTTCAGATTTTTGAATCTGTAATTACGGTAAAATTCACCTCTCTCTAATCCAAAAACAAGAAAAACAGAAAACTCCAAAACAAGAATAACAAGATTCATGGCTATGACAAACCTGTAAACATTGTAGGAGGACGATTAGAGGGTGACGTTGTAAGAGGACAGGTAGAGGGTGACGTTATGGGAGGAGGGCGAGTATGGGGTGAGATAATAGAGTGGGAAAGGTTGTAATGGAATTGGCCTATTAACTTGAGAGTAGCGGAAATTAGAGAGAGTACTTTTTTGGAATTACTTTGTGAGCATAGCAGGTGAACATAATTGATGGTAGCAACATAAACATAGCATTTAGTTAACTTGGCATGAACAATACTTTTGCAAGAGAGAGATAGAGAACATGAAAATAGTTGAGGACCGGATTTAGTGGAGCGGGTCCCCCCTCCAATAGGCATTTGTATTATGATTTCTCCCATCAAGAGAGACTTGTTACAATACAATCTTTGTGTTCCTTGTGACCTAGGTGATGCAATGAAGATGGAAAGCTTCATGCATCACGAGCATAATATAAACTTTGAGGAAAGCATTAACTATCCCAGGCCTCAGTCCCAAGACCTCAAACACCTTTGAAGGTGGAGAGAGCTAGCAGGGAATGAGGGTAGGGAAGAGGAAGAAGAAACATTTCATAGGAGAAAGAATTAGTTCCTCACTTATCATCACTCTTCTTGCTAGCATACATAATAGCATAGTAATGAAGATGGAGAAGATGGCAAGCTTAAGCATTGAAGCATGGCTCTTGGTTGGATTTGCATTCCATAGCCAAGAGTGTTGGTGTAAGCTCTCAACCTCTCTACTTGCTTAGAAGGAGAGGGAGCTCTTACACTTTGCACTTCACACAATGTGTGTGTGTGTGTGTGTGTGTGGGGGGGGGGGGGGGGGGGGGGTATACCCCCCAAGCATGCCCCTAGCTTCCTTGGTCGACCCCCCCTTGTAGCTCATGCTTGAAGCTCATTGGACCCCTCCAAGCCTAGCCAATCACAAGTAGGAGGTAAATCAAGTAACAAGGGTAGCCTTAGCACAAGTGTCCCTTTTGCTTTCTTTGTACCAAGCATGCCTTGTGTGAGTGTGTGTGTGCGTTCTCTCTCATCCCCCCTCTTGTAGGGCTCGTCCCCTTCTTGTAGGGATTAGTGTTTACTTTTGCACACCTCAAGCCACTCAATTTGGACCCGGTTCCCACCACAAGCTTGGCCCTTAAGCCCCTCAAGTTTGGGCCAGGTTCCTACCTCAAGTACAACCCTAGCATCTCAAGCATGACAAGCATCTCAGTCATCAAGCATGTTGGAATTAGGTTTGCAGAGAGAAACGTACACAGCTTGGAGAAGACGAAGGAAGCTAAAGGCACACGATAGAGAGCGTGTTACTTAGTGTGCACTGGAAAGGTAGATAGCCCTAGAGTAATGGGTGTATATACAATGCTCGGGGGAAAAACCTCCTAAAGAGGGAAAAAATGCCCCGGCGGTCCTAGTGTGTTCACACACATCACTACCACATGTATATGGTAACAAATCCCCCCTGGAGTGATGCGGTGAACGAGAGCTGGCACATGAGTAAAGGGAAGTGCTATGCCCTGAGGACATGATCAGTCCACAAAGGGGAGTAAGCCCAAACCTTTGCGGAAAGCTTCAAGCTTCTCATGAGATAATGCCTTTGTGAAAAGATCTGCAAGGTTGTCCTGTGTTGGCACATAAGCCAAGCTGATCTCTCCTGCAGAGAGCCTCTTCTTGACATAGTGGTAATGCACCTCAATGTGCTTTGTGCGAGCATGAAAAATTAAGTTCCTCGCAACTGCCAATGCGCTCTGATTGTCAGTGTAGATAGTGTTGGCAGTGTCCAGTCCAACACCCAAATCAGCCATAAGGCATCTCGGCCTTATGGCTGTGAAGACTACCCTGTACTTAGCCTCACAACTCGAAGTGGCCACAGTAGGTTGCTTCTTGCTCAACCATGATATATGTGAACTGCCAAGCATGAAACAAAAACCACTTGTGGACACTCGCGTGTCAAAACAACCAGCCCAATCTGAGTCCGAAAAAGCATGTAAGTCTGGCGGCAATGATCCCCCCTTGGGATAAATCAAGCCAAGATGTAAAGTGCCACTAAGGTAGCAGAAAATCCTCTTGACAGCTTGCCAATGCTTAGACCCTGGGCTATGCATAAATCTGCTGACCTGTGAGACTGCAAACTGAATATCCGGCCTTGTGTTGCATACATAAACGAGGCAGCCAACAGCAGTTTGGTAAAGAGTGACATCAGTAGGATCGCCAACATCATGTAGACTCAACTTCAAACCTGTTTCCATGGGAGTGGCATCATGTTTGCAATCCTCAAGTCCAAACTTACATAGCAATGTCTCTATGTAACTTTTCTGACACAAGGCAATACCACCATCACATTGCTTAAACTGTATACCCAAGTAATGATGCAACAGCTCCAAATCTTTCATCTTGAAAGTAGCATTCAAATCAGCCTTAAATTTAGCAATATGTCTCTCATTTAATCTAGTGATCAGCAAATCATTGACATAAAGAACCACAATGAGAAGTACATCACCCTCACGCTTTACATGCAATGTGCTTTCTGTTGGAATGTTACGAAAGCCTCGTTTGACCAAATGAGTGTCCACTTTCTCATACCAAGCACAAGGAGATTGCTTCAACCCATACAAAGCCTTCTTGCATCTGCACACTTTTTCCTCTTGTCCTTTTATGAAAAAACCGCGAGGCTACGTTACATAAACTTCCTCAAATATGTCACCATTCAAGAAAGCAGTAACAATGTCTGATTGATGTACATCCCAACCAAAATGAGCTGCCAATGCACATAGAAAATGCACAGTAGTCATACCACAAGTGGGAGAAAAAGTCTCTTCATAATCTATGCCTTTTTGTTGTGCATAACTCTTTGCAACAAGTCAAGCCTTATGGCGATCGATCTCACCATCCGGCTTGCGTTTCAACTTGTAAACACACTTCGTACCAATGGCCTTTTTGCCAGGAGGCAAATCACATAAATTCCATGTGACATTTTCTATAAGTGCATCATATTCTGATTGCATGGCAGCCATCAAATTTTCTAAATTCTATGCTTCATCAAAAGACAAAGGCTCCTCAACATCATGTGAGCTAGACACAGCCAAAGCATAACAATCTGATGCATAAGATGCATGGAGAGAGCCTGAACGAGTACGACTAGACAAAGGTGCATCCAATTTATTGTCATGCAAAGTGTGCACCAGCCATTTTGGCATACCTCTAGCCTGCTCATTTTCAGCCCTTTCCTCATCAAGTACATCATGTAGATCTGCATCAGTAATAGGCTGATCTGTAACATTTCAGAAACCCCCATAGGCTGTACATTTGCCTCATTGGAACTTACGTTCGTATTTCCACCACTGAAAAGAGGCAACAAAGTGTCATAAATGTCCTGTGAGCTTACATTACTGTCTCTAGTACATGACAGCAAGGGCTGAACAGAATCTTCCACAAACACTACATCCCGTGAAACCAGAATACATTTTGTTTGCGGATGATACAACTTGTAACCTTTGCTTTCAACATTATAACCAACAAAAATACATTTGATAGCCTTATCATCCAATTTTCTACGCTGTGTTTGTGGCACCAAAGCATATGCCAAACAGCCAAAAACACGAATGTGCTCAATACAAGGCTCTCTATCATGCCATGCTTCATATGGAGGAATAGACTGCAAAGCTTTCGTAGGACACCTGTTTAGTAAATAAGTGGCACACATGATGGCCTCAAGCCAAAAGAATGCGACAAAGCTTGACTTTTGACCATACATCGTGCCATTTTCGTAAGTGACCTGTTTTTCCTCTCAGCAACACCATTTTGTTGAGGTGTATAAGGCATTGTACATTGGTGTTTTATCCCATGACTAGCCAGAAATGCATTGAATTCATGAGAGATATACTCCCCCCCTCGATCGGAACGGAGGGTGCCCATAGTACATTTCAAGACATTTTCAGCCATAGCCAAAAATTGTTTGAAGCACATAAAAACTTTGGACTTTGCTTTAAGCGGAAATACCCATGCAATCCTAGAGTAATCATCAATGAAAGTCACCAATAAAGGTAATTGCCCAAGGACGGAGTTTGCATGGGACCACAAACATCACTATGCACAAGCTGCAACCTGCATGTGGCCCGAACTGAACCATCCTTTGGAAACTTAGCACGCTGCATGTTACCCAAAATACAACCTTCACAAACATGTTTGACAGGTGCTTCAAGAGGCGGCAAAGAAGCAACCATATCAGATTTCTGCAAATGCAGCAAACTGGCAAAATTCAGATGACCAAAACGTGCATGCCAAAGTTTTGCATCTGAAATAGCCCTTGAATCTACAACAGCATTTGCAAAATTTTGTTCACACTTGTCATACAAAGTGAGCTTATACAGCCCACAACACAAAAGGCCAGATGCAACAATTTCATCACCAAAACTGAGATCATGAACTGTATATCTATCATCCACAAATTTGACTACAAGTCCAAGTCTAGCAAGTGTGGATACAAACAAGAGATTCTTCTTGATCCCAGGTACATAAAGTGCATCAACAAGTGTGAAGGAACTGCCATTTGCAGCAGTAAGCACAATCTTTCCAACGCCCTGAACCGGATAAGAGGCATTGTTGGCACAAGTGACTGAATTCCCATGAGGGACAGACTTGAGAGAGGTGAACGATTCACGATGTGAGGTAATGTGCTTTGTAGCACCACTATCAAAATACCACACATGTGAATCTGCAGCAACTGATAAGCATGCAACATGGACAACAGGATTGCAAGTGCACTCTGTGCTAAAAGCCCATTCTGCATCAACATCAGCAACACAGTCTCCTTTCACAGAAGACTCAACAATGGCTACATTTGTAGTGGAACCAACATTTGCAGTGGAACCACCCTCTTTCGTCTGCCTCTTTGGCCTTCAACTTAGGACACGACTTGATCAAGTGATCATTAGCTTTACTATAATGGCAATGCATTTTCTTTTTTTCCTTATCACTAGAATTTCCAGACGAATTGCTACCAGCAAAAGCATTAGGAACAGAAGTTTTGCCACTCGCAGCAGAACCATAAGAAGTGGCTGCATTGTTGTTACCACCCTTTCTTTGAGAAGCAATGCAAAATCAGAAAAGGTACATGGATCGTGGGTCCATGTTCCATGAGATATGGACCCCAAATTGGGCATGCTCGTTACTTGTGGTGTCGCTAGTGTACACCCAAACCTTTTTTGGATTTGAACACCTTTTTGTCAATCAAAAGCAAAATTTTGTGTCTGTCTTGCAATTTTTGGCTAGCTTCTGATTGTTTGATTATCTTTTTACAATTTTTGCTATCGTGTCTTTTTGGAAAGTTGTTTCAAATGGTATCAACTACCCATTGATCAAATCTCAGCCCCAAATGATTGAAAGGTACATGGATCGCGATCCGTGTTTGATAGCATTTTGGCATGAAACTTAGTCAGCTAGTTGCCTATACCTTGTAGAGGTCGATTACCAACCTTTTTTTAATTTGGATCACTAAGACTTAGAAAATCCCAAATTTTGATCAATTTCCCACGCTTTTATAGGTTTCTCCAATTTCTTGATGATAAAACAATGAACTTGGCCAAACGTTGTGTGGTGAGGAAAGATCAACCAAAAGACCTTAGACAAGTAGCCATATCCGCCAAAGTGATCTCCTTACCACAACAAGAAATCTCATCTTGAAGTTGTTGCATATGAGAAATAAGAGCCTAGGGAGAAGGGAACTATGGGTAGTGTAGGTTGAGGAGAGTCTTCTCAAGAGCAAGGATTTGAAAAGGCGTAACTACCTAATAGAGGTTGCAAAGGTAATCCCAGAACTTATGTGCCAATTGAATGATGCAAGAAGTGAGATTGTAGAATCTGCATACTTGATGCAAAGCTACGAAAACACCCTACAATCGATATCATTCCAAGTATCAAGTATGGCTTGGGTAACGGCCGATGATGAAGTATTAGGTCCAATAAAGAATAATCCAGCTAAGGAAGTAGGATACTAATCGAGGAAGCCAAAATAGGACGACAATCGACATTGTTGTTGTCCATAAGCCAATCTCACAATTTGGTTTCCATAAGAATAACCATGATCTTCATCTTCCAAACCGTAAAGCTAGAATCATGCAACTTCTCCAATTGATGAAAAATCAACATCTCGTTGTGAACTGTAGATGAAGCTGATGCCAAGATGCAAAGAAGTGACCAAATTCTATACTCGAACCTAGGAGGTCATCAAGGAAGCAAAGACATCTGCAATCAATAATGAGGGGCTTCAACTACAAGGAAAACAAAATCAGTATCATAATGAGGGGATTTAATTGAAAGGAAAACACGATGGTGTAGCAGTTGGGTGGAGTAAGGAAGAGGGTATTGAATAGAAATTTGTGATACTCCAAGTAATCCAATGGCATAGTAAAGTCCACACAAGAAGATGCCAAATGATAGGAATCAATGGCCAAGCTTAAAGAACCAGGAAACTATTGGAATCATGGCATGGTGTAGCACTGTCCAAACAAAGGAATCCACAGATGAACGGTGCAACCAACATTGGCCTTGCACTGAAAGTGAATGATGCCTCTCATTTAAGAAAATGAAAATGCTACTGAGGGGGGAGATCTTTAAGCAGAGAAGCTGTGCGCATTGCAAAAAATGCTAGCGACTTTGTTGAAGAACTGACATAGAGCAAATACGATCTAGAGAGGAAGAGAGCGCATAGAGGAAGGCACGGAGGGTGATGAGAGTGATCTCATATAAAGCACCTAGTGCGTTGATTCCATGTCAGAGTGCGAAGCGAAACATAAACACAAACATGAGAGCACTATATATATATATATATATATATATATATATATATATATATATATATATATATATATATATATATATATATATATAGAGAGAGAGAGAGAGAGAGAGAGAGGTAAAGGTAAAGATGGCAACTCAATAATTCTAAAGTCAAATGATATAAATGACCAATAAGTGGACTTGGGTTGCAATGATACAGTGAGCGAACCTCTAAAAATACCCAACCCATTAAATCTACAAAAGTGGGAATAAATAATAACATGGGAAAATAGTATGTTTCAAACCCTATATGTGCCTACAGTCCCTATCAAAAGGATGAAAGGTGATCAATCAACCCATAACCAACAGCCTAAATGCCTGCGAGAAAAGCTATAAGTAGGTCTAAAGCATCTTGAAGATCTAACATGTCCAACACCTTTCATAACAAAGATAATATCTCCAAGTTGATGGACTCCATGTTTATTACCTACATGTGTATGGCAGAGGCTAGAAACTCTATTAGGAGATTGTTGCATTTGAGGTATGAACAGGGACATGGAGGGTTGGAAATATAGTTGCTGGAATGCATGCAAAGGTGGAGAACATCATGAAGAAGCTGAAGAGCACACATCACAAGAAATAGTATTAGTATTGAGTGTGCCGATACAAAGATTAGGCTTTCCCTAGAGTGATGGTGAATATACAAGCCAATGGAAAAATTTCTCTTGAAAGAGGAGAAAATGTGCCTTGGCAATCCTAAGCATGTTTACACACATCACTATCATAATCTGGTAACAAATCCCCCCCGAAGTGATTGGGTGAACATCAGCTAGCACTCATGTATAGGGAAGTGCTACACCCTGTGTGATCACTTTACAAAGGGGAGTAAGCCCAAAGCTTTGCAAAAAGCTTCGAACTTCTCATGAGGCAAAGCCTTTGTGAAAAGATCAGCAGGGTTATCCTACATAGGTACATAAGCCTTGTGAACCTCTCCAAACAAATAGTGTCTCCCTAACCTATTGGTAATGCACCTCTCTATATGTTGTGTGAAGGCATGAAACACAAGGTTAATTATAATTGTCAAAGCACTTTGACAAAGTGATCACTAAGGATGGTGGTGGCAGACTATTATCTCACACCCAAGTTGCATTTGAGTGCCAAATGCAATGAACACTAGATGTAAAAGTTGCACTATACTCAGCCTCACAACTAGAAGTGGCCACTGTAGGTTGCTACTTGCTCAACCAAGATATACATGAGTTCTCAAGCATGAAACAAAAACCACTAGTACACACTCATATGCGATAGCTACGTGTTAAGTATGGATCCTGATTTACCCCTTGTAATTATTAGTCTTTAAAACGCACATTTGTAAGGCCCCCATTATGAGGAGAATCCATCGTGTGTAAGAAAAATCACTTGTTGAAAAATAAAAAAATTCACGCCCCATAATATTCCCTTTTTGCCAGTATAATATTGTGGTCAGACAGTGGCCGAAAAGTGGTCAAAAAATGATCGATCGATTGGTCGGTTGGCTGGTAGCCAGTGTGTGGAAGTCAATGGCCGGTGATCGATGGCTGAATTCAATGGTCGGTGGCTGATTTCTAGGCGGACTTGTATTCTCAAGGGCGGCCACATATGGGCACATTGGAGAGTCCAACTTGGATTTGTCTACACAAGGGCGGCTACACACGGTTGCCTCTCATGAGAGAGGACAACTCTTTTGGCCTTAAAAGGAGGCCTTTTTTGCACACATTTTGCATTGTGAAGTTGATGAAAGAGGTGAGTGTGAGGTGGTGAGAGTGAAGGAAGGTGGGAGCTTCATTAAAGGGTATAATCCCTTTGTATCCTACTTCTAGGTTGAAGTACTAAAGCCATTGAGTGACTACTTTCCCGTGAACATAGCCCACATTGGGTGAACCACATATATCGTGTCCTCTCTCTCTCTCTCTCCTCTATAATCTCTTGTGTGTGAAAATCATCTCTCTCCATTAAGAAAACTACTTTAATATCTACTTAGCTACGTCCTATTTCCTAACAATTGGTATCAGAGCAAGGTTTTGCTTGTAGCTAAAGTATCTCAAGGAAAGGATTCCTTGAATTTAGTGGGAGTAATGGCGGAGGATGGTAAGCTCAAGATCGAGAAGTTCAACGGCAAAACCTACCAACACTGGAAGATACAGATTGAAGACTACCTCTACTAGAATGACCTTTATTTTCCACTAGGCAGTCTTGCAAAGAAGCCCCCAATGATGATAGATAAGCATGGATTGTCCTTGACCAAAAGGCATTAGGAACAATCCCTCTAAGCTTGGTGTCAATGGTGGCCTTCAAGTTTTGGAAATGAAGACCACGGAGGACTTGATGAAGTCACTTGACAGCCTCTACGAGAAACCATTGGCATACAATAAGGTATTTCTCATGAAGTGCTTGGTCAATCTAAAAATGATAGAGAATGGTTCAGTTGCAGAACACCTAACTTTGATTAATGAAGGTAAATTTTGACGATGAAGTGCGAGCCCTCCTAATACTATCGTCTCTACCAGATAGTTGGGACAGCCTTGTGATGGTTGTAAGTAACTTTGTCTCTAACACAAAGACTCTTAAGTTTGATGATGTTGTGGGTGTTTTCCTAAGCAAGGAAATACAAAGGAGAAGCACATGTGAATCATCAAGTGCATCATTGTCAATGAAAACGAGGGGAAGATTGAAGGAGAGGTTCAAAAGCCAAAAGGGTCATGATCACTTAAGGAGGATCAAGTCATGCACAAAGTCAATTCTTGAATGTTGGAACTGCGGCAAGAAGGGCCACATAAAGAAGGATTGCTGTTCCAAGAAGAAGAAGGAGTTGAAGTCTCAAGACAACAAGCCAATGGCAGGTAAAGTAGAGTAAGACGCTCTAATTCTCTCATTAGACAATGTGTCTAATTCCTAGATAGTAGACTTCGGGGCTTCATTTCATGCGACACCACACAAGCAGCATTTCCAAGATTACACCAAAGGTAATTTTGGTTATGTATACTTGGGAGATGATGAAGCTTGTGAAATTGTTGGCAAAGGTACAATTTGTGTCAAAATTGCTAATGGAAATGAATGGAAGCTAAAAGATGTTAGGTATGTTCCTTCTCTTTGCAAAAGAATGATCTCTACAGGACAATTGGGTGATGAAGGTCACAACATTGCATTCAAAAACAAACGGTGGAAGATCTCAAAGGGATCTTTGGTGGTTGCCAAAGGAAAAAAGGTTGATACACTTTACTTGTGTACAGTCAGCATGTAATCTTTAACTTGTGCAAAAGCTACAGAAGTCGACAATGCGGTCTGGCACTACCGGCTTGGGTATATGAGTGCTAAAAGAATGCAAATCCTTCAATCAATAAAGCTTCTACCAGGTTTGAAAGAAGTGGACTTAGATTTCTGTGAAGATTGTATTTATGATAAACAAAAGTGGGTAAAATTTCAAAATCAAAAAATGAAAGAAAAAATAAAAAAACTTGAATTGGTTTGTTCTGATGTTTGGGGTCCTGCAAGTACACCATCCCTTGGTGGCTCATTGTACTATGTAACATCCATAGACTATGCGACTAGGAAAACATGGGTTTATATAATGAAGAATAAATCCGATGTGTTTTCCATATTTCAAAGGTGGAAAGCCTTTGTGGAGAATGAAGAAGGTACCAAGATTAAATGCCTCAGATCCAACAATGGAGGCAGACATTGCAACCAAGATTTTTTGCTAGCAATGGCATTCAGACGCAAAGGACAATGCCAAGGACACCTCAACAAAATGGCATTTCATCTCTTGGTCTCAGATTCTGGAGAGCCGGAATCATACAAAGAAGCTATGCAAAATGAATCCAAAGAATAATAGATGAAGAGAATGCAAGTGGAGATGGACTCATTACATCGCAACCAAACATGGGAGCTGGTTGAGTTTCCTAATGGTAAGCAGGCACTGCAAAACAAATGGGTGTACAAGCTGAAGAAAGAAGAAGGTGGGAAGAAAAGGTAAAATCTAGGCTTGTGGTAAAAGGGTTTTCTCAATGAAATATTTTCTCTTGTTGACTTCAATGAAATATTTTCTCTTGTTGTAAAACTGAACTCGGTTAGGTTTGTCTTAAGCCTTCTGACTGCTCATGACTTTAATCTTGAGAAAGGTATTGACTTCAATGAAATATTTTCTCTTGTTGTAAAACTGAACTCGGTTAGGTTTGTCTTAAGCCTTCTGACTGCTCATGACTTTAATCTTGAGAAAATAGATGTAAATACAGCATTCCCTCATGGTGACTTGGAGGAGGAAATTTACATGCTTCAACCAAAGGGGTATGGAGTAAAGGGTAAGGAGAAAATGGTTTGCAGATTAAAGAAGAGCTTCTATGGTCTAAAGCAAGCATCAAGACAGTGGTACTTCAAGTTCGATCGATGGATGTTGGATCATGGATTCAAAAGATGCAACTCATATCATTACGTCTACACAAAGAATTTGGGAGATGGAAAGTTCATCATCCTAATGTTGTATGTTGATGACATGATGATTGCAAGTGCTAACATGCAAGATATTAAAGACCTTAAAGAGGGGTTGTCTAAATCTTTTTCAATGAAAGATTTAGGTGCTGCAAAGTGAATACTTGGTATGCAGATATCAAGGGACAGGACAAAAAAGGCAGTAAAGCTATCTCAAGAGGATTACATCAAGAAGGTACTAGAAAGGTTTGCAATTCAAGATACAAAATTGGTTTCTACACCTTTGGCTAGTCACTTTAAACTAACCAAGGATATGTGTCCAAAGACACACGGGCACATAGCCTGTATGTCTAAAGTTCCATATGCTATAGCGGTAGGTTCTCTAATGTATGCTATAGTTTGGACAAGGCCAGATATTTCACATGCAATGAGAGTTGTGAGTAGGTTCATGGATAATCCACGTAACGAGCTTGGCAAACTATGAAGTGGATACTTAGGTATCTAAAGGGGACAACCACGAATGCTTTGTATTTTGGAGTCACTTACATTTTTTGTCAAGGGTATGCTGATGCAGATATGGAGGGTGACAAAGACACACAAAGAAGCACTATTGGCTACGTCTTCATGATTGGAGGCACATCAGTAACTTGGGCTTTAAAGCTGCAGAAAGTGGTCTCACTTTCTACCATGGAAGCAAATTATGTAGCAATGATGGAGGCAAGCAAAGAAATTCTATGGCTTCGCATACTCTTGGAGGAGCTTGGATACAAGCAAGACAATTGTGTCTTGTATGATGATAGTCAAAATTCCATTCATCTTGCAAAGAATTTGGACTTTCACTCAAGGACAAAGCACATTGAGGTGAGATATCACTTCATACGTACTCTTTTGGAAGAGGGATAGCTAAAGCTAGAAAAGGTGCACACAAGTGAAAATCTTGCACATATGTTTACAAAGGTGGTCAACAAGGAGAAGTTGACCTTTTTCTCATTTTCAATCTACATTCAAGGATAAGAAGCCAGGATGGAAAGCAGTCACAGGTTTGGTGTGGAGATTAGTCCTAGTGGGATATTGTTAAGTATGGAGCCTAATTTATCCCTTGCAATTTTTAATCTTTAAAACGCACATTTATAAGGCCCCCATTATGAGGATAAGTCATCGTGCGTAAGAAAAATTACTCACCGAAAAACCAAAAATTCACGCCAGAATATTTTATTTTTCTCATAATATTATGGGCGAACGGTGGTCGAAAAACGGCCGGTCAATTGGTCGATGGGCAAAAGTCAATGGCCGATGGCCAATTTCTAGGCGGACTTGTCTTCTCAAGGGTGGCCACACATGTGCACATTGGAAAGTCCAACTTGGACTTGTCTACACAAGGGCGGCTACACACGGTTGCCTCTCATGAGAGAGGTGCACACTTTTGGCCTATAAAAGGAGGCATTTTTTACAAACATTTTGCATTGTGAAGTTGATGAAACAAGGTGAGTGTGAGGTGAATCAAGGTGGGAGCTTCATTAAGGGTATAAACCCTTTGTAACCTACTTTTAGTTTGAAGTACTAAAGCCATTGAGTGGTTACATTTTTGTGGACGTAGCCCACATTGGGTGAACCACGTATGATATGTGTGCTCTCTCTCTCTCTCTACTCTACTCTATAATCTCTCGTCTGTAAAAATTATCTCTCTCCATTAAGTAAACTACTCTAAGCTCTGTTTAGCTAAGTCCTATTTCCTAACACAAGCCCAATCTGAGTGTGAAAAATCATATAAATCTAGCATCAATGATCCCCCCATGGACAACCCAAGATGTATAGTGGCACTCAAGAAACAAGGATCTGCTCTCGATCCTCTTAGTTGTCTTCTAATGCGTAGACCCTAGGCTATGTATAAATCTACTCATAGATCCTTGACTATGCATAAATATACTTACTTGTGGCCCATCATATTGAACATTTGGCCTCATAATTCATACATAAATGAGGCAACTAACAACTTCCTGAAAGGGGGTTACATCAGTAATCTCTAGCTTCATGAAGACTAAGCTTTACACCTAACTCCATAAGAGAAGCAAGAGGCTTGTGATCCTCAAAGACTAAATATATTCAACAATGTGTCAATATACTTTGTCAGACACAAAGTAATACCTCCATCAACTTAATTAATGATGCAAAAGCCCAAATTTGACATCTGAAAAAAGGCATTCAAATCAGCTTTAAAATCAGCCATATGTCCCTTTTTTGGTCCAATGAGCAACATGCCATCCATATAGAACACAATGGTTGAGAATACATCATCTTCATGCTTGACATACAAAGCGCTCTTAGTTGGACTTCTAAAAACCGTGTGCAACCAAATAACCATGAATCTTTTCATAGCAAGCACGTGGAACTTGCTAAAACCATACAATGCCTTTTTAATCCTGCACACTTTGTTTTCTTTCCCTTTTTGAACAAAACCACAAGTTTTTGATACATAAGCATCCTCATGCACATCATCATTCAAAAATGCAATCTTTATGTCCAATTATTATACATTCCAACCATATGCTACAAATGGTTGTCATATGACAAGTGGGAGCAAAAGTCTCAGCAAAATCAATTCCCTTCCGTTGAGCCTATGCTTTTGCGCTTTTTCCACAAGTGTAGCCTTGTAGCATTCAACACTATCATCAAGCTTACATGAATTTGAAAAGCCACTCATTAGGGCTCACATATGTACTCCCACCACTAAATAGAAGAAACATGTCCATTTTTTTTCTATGGTACATGCTAACAAGAGTTGAACTGCCAAGCTTGCAACATTTTAATGATACACCTATTTGTACATACATAGCACACATGATAGGCTTAAGCCAAAACTCATGTGGCAAAGGTTGAATTTATCTCGTACATCATGCCAAGTCCACAAGTGACATGTTTTTCCTCTCTGCAGCACGACTTTGTTGAGGGGTAAATGACACTCTACATTATTTTTTAATCCATGATTAGTGAACCCTCTTCACTTGAACCTTCTCCTCAAGCTCCATAGGAGAATGTACCTATCCTTGATGATGCAGATGAAAATGCTTCTCACCATGGTGCTAATGTAGAGGAGGATGTACTAGCAGCTCCCTCTTTTGGGGGCAAATTCGACAAGTTACCAAAGTGGCTATTGGAGACTTTGTGCAATGGAGCTACTTCAAGTTTTCCACTAGATGGGCATGGTGCTAGTATGATGCAACGTTCTTGGCGACTTTGGATTGCTAATACACATGGGTGAATTGTTTCCATATATGTTGATGGCATCAACATTTAAGGAGCTAAGCCTCTTGTGCTAGACTGTAAATGGGTCATATAGAGTCAAAATAAAATAAATCGTGGTGAAAGTGGATATGTGGTATGATCAATGGAGTTAAAAGTGCACTTAGTCAGTAAAAACCCAAGGGGAGACATAAACTCACAAGCTTGGTTTCTAGCTCATTTGTGCTTTTTTACTTTGTGAGTGCGTGTAGCTATTTTACTTATATAATAAGACACATGAACTTTTACGCTCAAAGGACAACTGGCTTTTAGACAGGTGACTGATTAGTACAAAAACAACTCAGTCTTAGAATTATTTATGTACATGGCTATAAGAATGAGATCTCATTCTAGTGTAAAAATAGAATAGCTGATCTGAAAACTATGTCCCAAGAAGTAGTAACAGCATGTGATGTCAAGGATAGTCATTTGCTTCAAGCCAAAAAAAAATCCAAGAAAGGATAGAGTCCTCTTGTAATGGAAATGGCCTATGTACTTTGAGAGTAGTGGAATTAGGAAACTTAGAAAAATAATTTTTGTGAGATTACTTTGAGAGCATACAGGGTGAACTAAATTGATGGTAGCAACATAAACATAGTACTTAGTTAACTTGGCATGAACAATACTTTTGCAAGAGAGAGAGTTTAGAGAACATGACCCGCTAGCTCTCTCCACATTCGAAGCTGTTTGAGGCCTTGGGACTGTGGCTTGGGATAGTTAATGCTTTTTTCAAAGTTAATGTTATGCTTGTGATGCATGAAGCTCTTCATCCTCATTGCATCACCTAGGTCACAAGGAACACAAAGATTGTATTGTACCAAGTCTCTCTTAATGGGAGAATCTATAATACAAAGAGGAAGAAGAAACATTCCATAGGAGAATTAAATAGATCCTCACTTATCATCACTCTTCTTGCTAGCATACATAATAGCACAGTAATGAAGATGGAGAAGATGGAAAGATTACGCATTGAAGCATGGCTCTTGGTTGGATTTGCATTCCATAGCCAAGAGTGTTGGTGTAGGCTCTCAACTTCTCTACTAGCTTGGAGAAGGAGATGGAGCTCTTTCACTTTGCACTTCACACAATGAGACTGTGTGTCAGTGTGTGTGGGAGAGTATACCCCCCAAGTAACCCCCCTTCTTGCTTTGGTCGACCCCCCCCCCCCCCCCCCCCCCCCTTGTAGCTCATGCTTGAAGTTCATTGGACCCCTACAAGCGTGGCCAATCACATGCATATGCATAACAAGCAACAAGGGTAGTCTTGGAACAAGTGTCCCCCTTTCCCCTTTGATAGAGAGGACTTGATAAATGCAAAATCAATTAGTTAAATTACCTAATTTATAATCGGACCCCTTGTAAGACCAACCAATAGGCTTTAAGCACACCATGAGGGCAACATGAGGAGAAGCTTAACAAGTGTCCTATTTATTTTCTTTGTACCAAGCTTGCCTTGTGTGAGGGTGTGTGTTCTCTCTCTAGACCCTTCTTGTAGGGCTTGCCCCCTTCTTGTAGGGATCTTTGTTGACTTTGTGGAACACCTTACTCTCAATCACCTTAGTCAGCAAGCACGATAAAGCACCTCAAGCTCCCTAGTCAGCAACCACGACAAGCACCTCAAGCATCTTAGTCAGCAAGCATGACAAGCACCTTAGTCATCAAGCACGACAAGCACCTCAAGCACCTTAGTCATCAAGCATGACAAGCACCTCAAGCTTGGGCTGGGTTCTGACCTCAAGCTCAACACTAGCTTACCTAAGGTCAAAGTACTTTTAACACTAACCTTTGGAGGTCTATAATGAAGCTAACCCAAAGGTCTTTTAAGCTCCATTGGCTAGCCTTGCTCTTTGATAGACCATCTCTCATTTGGATCCCTTTACCATTGGCCGCATGTTGAGATAGATCTGTAAGCACATGTCTATATTCTAACCCTTTTTCCCGTCTATTCTTTCACAATAAATGATCATTTTAATATGAGAAAATCATTTGGGTTGGTTAGATATTAGATTTAATGACATTACCTCTCTCTTGAAATCATAGTCGTCATCGACTATGAGGTAGAAGAGGTAAAGCCTTAATCATTAGTCAATGTTTCTTAGCGGGTAGAGGATCCCTTTTTACCCTACGACATCATTCCAAGATGTATGACTAATCCATTTGGTGCTTGGGAGACATAACTGCTACAAACATGTCTGCTCTTTAGTCCATTTCATTCTCCCAAGTAGAGTGACAAATTCTACTTGGTGTTTGAGAGACGTCGTCATCACAAACATGATTCTCAACATGCATTTTATTTTAATTCGTGCACAATAAAAAGAGAACTAGTCTTATAAGACAAAAACATTGGTCATACAAAAGAAATTTGTACATTTGCTTACTCTAATGTAGCATTGTAAGCATCGACAAGGTTCATACTATCATTAATATGTATTCCTTGCATCCATCTAGCATCTTCAAAAGGATAATTTTTGAACTTAATAAGATACCATCAGATAATCTTACCATCATAGTACCTTGTCTTCATGTCGAAGGATAGCTTCTGGTTGTAGCACCTCTTCTTGGTCTTCAACTTCGGGAGGGTCTTCAATAATTGGTTCACTTGGTGGATTTCCTTTGTAGGGCTCAAGTAGCCTTACATGAAAAGCATTGTGTATGAGCCAATGGTTGGGAACCTTGAGTTGATAAGCCATCTCATTGATTGGCTTTAAGATTTGAAAAGGACCATAGTATCTTTTTGCTAATTTAGCATAATACTTTTGATGGCCTGTAGGATTTTTTCCCATCATTTGCCTCAATCGAGCTTTGGGAAACTTAAGTAATACCCAATCGTTTTCTTTGAATGTTAAGGCCTATTGTGCTTATCTCAACAATAGCTTTTTGCCTTTGTCGAGAGATGGATATAGCCTCCTTAATCTTTTGAAAAGATTCTTGTAGGTCATGGCTATACTCATCCGCAGGCAAAGATCTTCCCATGTACTTTAAGTAGCAAGGGACTTTTAGGTCTTCCCTCAATGATTTCAAAAGGTGCTTTTCCCATAGAAGTATGGATAGTGTTATTGTACGCATACTCTACAAGAGGTAAGTACTTCTCGCGTTGTGAGCGTTGGTCTACTTCTGTAACATAAGTCTTTAGTAGATCGAGTATCATAAGATTCGCTATCTTACTTTGGCCATCCGTTTGTGGGTGATAGGCCAAAGAGAAATTCAATCTTGTACCTAGAGTTTCAAAGAGACCTTTACAGAAATTACTGGTCATTCTAGGATCTCTATCTGACACGATGGATGTTGGAAATCCATGGTGTTTGAAAATCTGAGATATGAAGAGAGTTGCCATTTGGTGTGCCTTAATAGTCTTTTTTACAATAATGAAGTGTGCATGCTTGCTAAACCTGTTGACTATTGTCCATATTCCCGTATTTGCATGGATAGACTTGGGTAATCCAAAGATGAAATCCATGGATATACTCTCCCATGGTGAATTTGGGAAAGGCAATGGCACGAGTAATCCAGGTTGCTTCCCTCTATCATACTTGGTCTTTTGGCATACTACACATTTTGTAACGTACTCTTGTATGTCCACTTTCATGGTAGGCCAATAGAAATACATCTCTACTCCTCAGAGAGTAGGTTGAATGCCTCTATGCCCCGCATAGGGAGGAGCATGAGATTCATACATAACTTTCTCACGAAGGGAGTGGGTAACACATAGCCTATTTCCGTGGAGAAGATAACCATCCTGCAAGGTGAATGGTTCCTCTTTCTTCCCCAAAGCAAGGGCTGCCATTATTTCTCTAAAGTCAGGGTCATTAGCATACTCATCTATCATAGAAGATAGATCATTGTGAGCTGCTATAGACACCACATTAACTTTAAGTCATCGTGAAAGTGCATTGGCCACTTGATTGTGCTTACCAGCAATGTGAGAAATATTAAAATTAAATTGCAAAAGAAAATTTGCCCACCTCATTTGTTTGTTGGAAATGTTGGTTTGCGTCATGAAGTACTTGAGACTTTGGTGGTCGGTTTGTAGAATAAATGGAGTCCCCAATAGATAGTGCTTCCATGTGTCTAGGACATGTAGGACATCTAAAAGCTCTTCTCATAAATGTTTATCCGTATTGAGCCTTCGGCTCTCATATGCAATCACTACAAGCGTCACATTGGACCTCAAATGGCTTTGAGAGATCCAGAAGCAGGAGGACTGGTTGGGAGGTAAGCTTCTCTTTGAGCTTGTCAAAAGCATTTTTCTCCTCAGCAATCCACGAATACTTAACGTTCTTCTTGGTTAAGTTATGTATGGTCTTGGTATTGGAGAGAATTTTTCTATGAAGCGTCTATAGTATGCACACATACCGATAAAGCTTCTTAGCTCATGTAGATTCCTTGGATTAGGCCAGGCATTATTAACTCCAATTTTAATGGATCCATTCGGATACCATCTTGAGAGATAATTTGACCTAAGTATTAAATCTCTTGAAGGAAAAAATTCGCTTTTCATTTGATTGAGAAAAAACTTGTTCTCCCTCAGTGCTTGAAAAATCACTTGGAGATGCTGCTTGTGTTCCTCGAGGGATTTGGAGTAGAAGATGATATCATCAAAGAACACTCCAATGAATTTGTGGTAGGGTGTAAAGATTTTCTCCATTAGATGATTGAACATGGCTGGTGCATTGGTCAAGCCAAACGGCATGAGTAGATATTCATAAAGACCAAACATTGTACGAAACGCGGTCTTTAGGATATCTTCATCCACTATCCTTATTTGATGATAGCCACTTTTAAGGTCAGTCCTACTGAAGTAGGCAGTGCCTTGTAACTTATCAAATAGATCTTCTATTAGAGGCACATGAAATATATTTTTGATAGTGATATGGTTTAGTGCTCGATAGTCCACACACATACGTATGTACCATTTTACCATCCCTTTGTCAACCAATTCTTGTACTTGCCTCATGATCTCCTCTTGTTGAGCTTGAGAAACTCGATAATGAGGCTTGTTAAGCGGTGAGATTCCTGGTAGGAGCTCAATTCGATGGCCATCATCCCCTCGTTTTGGAGGTAAGCCCATAGGGATATCATCAATGAACACACTGTTGGAATCCTTTTAGAAAATTAGACAAGTCTAACTCTTCTTGATTCCTACCATTTACATTTGGGGAAACATTAGGATGTTTTAGGGATTCTTTGACAAAAATCATATATGTAGAGACTGAGCTCTTCATTGATTTATCAAAAGCAGGCAAATTTAAAAGTGGTATAGTACAAACAGACTCAATAGCATCTATATACATGCTCTTTCCTCTGTAGGTGAAGTAGATTCTCCTTTCATGGAACTTCATGTTGGCAGACATGTGATTGAACCATGGTGCCCCTAGGATAGCATCCTCATGTTGGAGAGGAGATGAAAAGGTCTACATAGCTTTGTACATAAAGCCTCAACTTCTCGATCAAGGGAGTAACAGAGGCTTGCTTTTCCTTGAAAGTTGTATCAGCTGTTACAGTATCTCCCATCTCAAAAGCTTGAATGCCCAACTTGGTGGTCACCTCCATGATACGAAGTTGTGAGTAGAGCCACTGTCGAACAGGATGAAGGCATCATGCTTCCTTACCTTTCCCCAAGCATAGGAGAGAGGTGATCCTTTGCAATGAGCATTCTCTTTTGGAGCTTTGATGGTGGAAGTTCTAGGAGTCTCATTGCGGGCATTTCTCTTGGGGCAAGAATGATAGCCGTGTCCTTGCTCCCCACACTTAAAACATTTATGGTCGTTGGAAAAAGCTTCAAGCTCTTCATGAGAGAGTTTGTTTTTACATTTGTAAACTCCCTTCTCCTTGGACCAATTGTTGTTTTTGTTGTTGTTGTTGGAACTGCCTTGGGAGGAATTTTGGACATTGGTTTTCCCCTTTGCATCACTCTTGTCTTTGTTTTCTATGGGCTTAACAGTCTGTCTAGCCCCTTGTTGGAAATTGATGTGCGAAGCAACCATGGTGTGGTGGATTACTTCGATGATAGAGCAAGGATATTGAGAGTTCACGTACTCGGTAATCTCTTCAGGTAATACCGCACAGAATTGTTGCTTTTGCTCAATGAAGTCTATATTTTCAAAGACAGTAGTCTTGAGATGTAAATCCCAAAACTTGTCTACATATTTGTGGAAAGACTCATGAGAGAGAAGCTTCAAACTATGCCATTCGATAGGCACTTTCCCCTTTGCATTGCTTGTAAGGAATTGCTTCATGATGGAAACTCGTAGAGTTTTCCATGTCTTTGGGGCTTTGTAGTTGCCACGAAGTCTAGCCCACCATTGACAAGCCAATTTCTTGAAGTGCATAGCTACATGGTATAGCTTGGAGGACTCCATGAAGCCCTCATCTCCAAAGGTCACATCAAATTGTTGGATGAAGGCCAATACTTTGTCAATAGCACCAAAGGTGCCATCATAAGTGCCAAAAGAGATACTCTTTCCTCCCTCTTTGAACTTCATGAGCTTTTGTGACCTTCGCCATGCAGTGTAAGATTTGCAATGTCCTCCCCTCTTGTATCCTCTAGGAGAATAGCCATAGCTTTCATCAAAAGAGGAGGAGGGTGAAGAAGAAGGAGAAGAGGTGACCTCTTTCTTGTCCTTTTCTTCCTTTGTTCTTCTCTTCCCTTTCGGAGTGATGAGGAGAAGGACTGTGGGTTGAACGTTTCCTCTTGGGACAAGTTGGCGATTGTCTAGACCGCCGTCTTCATGGAGCCACATCTTCAGAGAAACTTAAAGATTCATTACTTTCTTGCTCTTTGGATTCCTCCTTTCGTATGGGAGAGAGTCTTCTTTTGGGGGTCTCTTAAAGAGGCCTCCTAAGCTACCTTGCCCATAGCTTAGGGTTGCCCATAGCTTGCTGCAACCTAGTAACAAGATAATTGACAAACATGGGGGCATCATCATTAGCACCTTCATGTGAAAAATCAAAGTTATCAATGTTCATTCTACTCTCTTGGTTATTGTCAGCCATGCTAATTAAACTTATGTGTACTTAGTGTATTCTTTGGCAATTCACAACCTTAGTTGCTACTCCTCTTAGCCTTTGAAAATCATCACTTAAGTATCTACACCCACGGCTCGAATTGGTTAATTATAGAGAGTAGTGGAGTGGGTCTAATATTGCAAAATTGCCGAGGGCTAGCTCCTTTTGGACTTCTTATGGCTCAATAATGGTAAAGCCGCAGGCAATTCTAAAAAGACCCCATTATTAAGACCGAAGCTCCCGAGGTGATAGATCCCAGTCCCATTTACCCTATTATAATTAACAAAATCAACCATTAATAGGATACTTAAGGACCTCTCTTCTTAAGCAAGAAAAGAGAAACCAAATGCTCTAATACTAATGTAATGGAAATGGCCTATGTACTTTGAGAGTAGTGGAATTAGGAAAGTAAGAAAAAGCCTTTTTGTGAGATTACTTTGAGAGCATAGAGGGTGAACTTAATTCATGGTAGCAACATAAACATAGTACTTAATTAACTTGCCATGAACAATACTTTTGCAAGAGAGAGAATTTAGAGAACATGACAACAGTTGAGGACAAGATTTATGTGGAGCGGGTCCCCCCTTCAATAGGCATTTGTATTATAGATTTTCCCATCAAGAGAGACTTGGTACAATATAATCTTTGTGTTCCTTGGACCTAGGTGATGCAATGCAAATGGAAAGCTTCATGTATCACGAGCATAACATTAACTTTGCAAAAAGCATTAACTATCCCAAGCCTCATTCCCAAGGCCTCAAACACCTTCGAAGATGGAGAGAGCTATCAGGGAATGAGGGTACAGAAGAGGAAGAAGGAACATTCCATAGGAGAGAAAGAAATAGTTCCTCACTTATCATCACTCTTCTTGCTAGCATACATAATAGCATAATAATGAAGATGGAGAAGATGACAAGCTTAAGCGTTAAAGCATGGCTCTTGGTTGGATTTGCATTCGATAGCCAAGAGTGTTGGTGTAGGCTTTCAACTTCTCGACTAGCTTGGAGAAGGAGATGGAGCTCTTGCACTTTTTACTTCACACAATGAGAGTGTGTGTGAGTGTGTGTGGGAGAGTATACCCCCCAAGCAGCACCCCCTTCTTGCTTTGTTCGACCCCCCCTTGTAGCTTATGCTTGAAGTTAATTGGACCCCTGCAAGCCTGGCCAATCACAAGGGTGCAGATGCATATCAAGCAACAAGGGTAGTCTTGGGACAAGTGTCCCCCTTTCCCCTTTGAGAGAGAGGACTTGATAAACCCAAAAAAAATTAGTTAAATTAACTAATTTATCATTGGACCCCTTGGGAGGCCAACCAATAGGCTTTAGGCACACCATGAGGGCAACATGAGGAGGAGTTTGACAAGTGTCCTATTTGCTTTCTTTGTACCATGCTTGCCTTGTGTTAGGGTGTGTGCTCTCTCTCTAGCCCCTTCTTGTAGGGCTCGCCCCCTCCTTGTAGAGATCTTTGTTGACTTTGTGGCACACCTTACCCTCAACCATCTTAGTCATCACCTCAAGCACGACAAGCACCTCCAGCATCTTAGTCAGCAAGCACGACAAGCACCTTAGTCATCAAGCACGACAAGCATCTCGAGCACCTTAGTCATCAAGCATGACAAGCACCTCCAACTTGGGTCGGGTTCCCACCTCAAGCTCAGTCCTAGATGACCTAAGGTCAAAGTACTAACCTTTGGAGGTCTTTAATGAAGCTAACCCTAAGGTCTTTTAAGCTCCATTAGCTAGCCTTGCTGTTTGACATACCATCTCTCATTTGGACCCCTTTACCATTGGCTCCGTGTTGAGATAGATCTATAAGCCCATGTTTATATTCTAACCCTTGTTCCCGTCTATTCTCCCACATTAAATGATTAGTTTAATATGAGAAAATCATTGGATTGGTTAGAGAATATATTTTTATGACACCTCACCAAGATCCATCCAAACAAGACAACAGATATGTTACCCTTGGATGTGTTTTACAGGTACGGACTATATCACTTGTTATTTATGTGCCACTTACAACTTTTTCAACTTAAAACTACTGTCAAAAGTGTTTACATATTCTAGCTCTTTTTGGTCTTTATTGTTTTGAAAAAAAGTTTATTATCCAAAGATTTTTGGAAGTACTTATAAGTATGGTTTCTATATAGCCCCATTTTTATTAGACCTTAAATAGATAATAGCGTACATATGATTCTGATCAGAAGGCCACCACCCCTTTTGATCCAAGTGTCTTAACCCCCATATCATCCCATAGATTAGTCTTTCAATATCCATTTTGCCAGATTTATCAAGCTCAAATTCCTCTAGCTTTTTAAGTACCATAAGCCATAAAGTCTCCAAATCAATAGCTTCAGATATCTTTAAACAACAAAAAAAATCCATTGATAGTTTAAGGTAACCAATTTGGCGAAGCAAAACCAAATCTCATAGGCCCACTTTGGGCATATGGAATCTATCATACCACAATTAGTATGCCAAATGAGAAGAAGACCTACTAAATCTAGTTGAATTAGCCTTAACAAAGTTAAAAAACTATCACATCCTAGTATACAACCTCAAAAGTAGCACCCATCAATACATTGGTAGCTTGATACAAACTTGTTACAAGATGGAACAAAGGTTACTTCACAGTATGCAATCAAGAGTCCACCAAGTACAATTAACAATCGCCTCTTGGGGCTAGTAGTACCAAATACACCATTACCTTTCAAGGGTATATTATACCACCACATCACTTCTCTATAAATAAAAATTCAAGCACTGTAGTGTTAAGACAGAGTTCTACCAGAAACACAATAGAAACTACTAAACTAATGTGCCATATTGGATGTCAAAAAATAGCTTTATTTAGAGCCAGAACATCGTTTATGCAGGGGTTCCACTAGACAAAACCAAAGTGTGTAATAAGGTTTTACCCAAATCTATCAGTGAAACATAACTTAATATTTAACACAGTAATCAAGTCAATAATCAGCAGTGCAACCCATATCATGTTAGAGGGAAAAAAACGAAGCAAACATACTTTGTTCAAAAAAGATACTGTTTAATCCAAATTATACGGACGTAATCACCACTAGCTATCAAATCCAAGGAATATCAACAACTTAACATGCTTTGAAGGGGTGCATAATACTACAAAAAGAGATTAAAAAAAAAAAAAACCAACCTGAGATGCCTCCTTGTGTTAAATCATCTCCATAGCCACATAGTAAGCGAGTGTTCAGGCCCTCAAAAACTCACTTTCATGTACACACACTAAAAACGCAAGAGCCAAGGCTAACTGAGGGGTAAAGATTATCCCTCACTTGGTTAAATACCCAATTAGGTTCATGTTCTAAGGAGCTACATTCAAGGCAAATCATGAATGATTTGTATCATGATAAGGAGAATACAATCCAGCAGCATCCGCCAAACTTAATCCAGTTTCGGGGGGGGGGGGGGGGGGGATTAATGCACGACTTGCTTCCCTAGGAGGAGAAAAGACTCACGTGCCACTTAGGAAGGTTTTTTTATGAGGCCTAAGTCCCAAGGGCAACCATCAATTTAGGGAGAGCATCCCACAAAGGATGGATAAGTTCCATGCCTTTTAATGTTTTAGGGGAAATTTTGAGCAATACCAGGCAGTGGTACTCATGCTTGTGTGTGTGTGTGTCAACAATGACGTGAATGAATTGGGGGTGGTTAGAGAGTTAGGTCTTTTTAGTGAGGGGGAATCATCGTCCTCAATACATGGATTGAGTAAATTGTTAATAATCTTAACACCTTTGTAGTTTGCATACGTAGTCAAATACGTCCCAGGTTCATTAGATTTTAGTTCTTTAAGAATATCCAGCATAAGCCCACGAAAAATATTGAAAGCAATCTGAGCAATCACAAATTGTTTAGCTTGGCTATCTAGCCAAGAACAGATAAGGGATAGATGAAAATCCACTGGCTTCTCAGGGAAGAGCTGGTCCAGATGGTTGAGGATAAACCAGATAACATGGTCCAACCACATAATGATGGATTTGCATGATGATTTAGGGTCCAGAAATTTGCAAGCACACTTAACATATGGTCAAAAAACATTCCAAATAGATTCCTTGTAGAAGTTAGGATTACTTTTAGCAAACTTCATGTTCCTTGTCCAAATGTATAGACCTGTATTGGAAGAGCATTTGGAATGGTCAATAAGGTTAGGGTTAAATTGGGCATTAATGAGTTCTCCTTTGTCTAAGAACTATCCTCCTTCAAGGATTCTAAGTCGACAATCCTCAACTGTGGAGGCAAGAATATTAGCTAGATAGACTCATGATTCACTAAAAATTGGTGCCAGAAAGACTTTGGTCGGTAAAACCCAGAGCTGATGGCCCACACCAAAGCATTCAATTTTAGTTTGTCTAATTGGTAGGAAAGGAAAAACCTTGGACACTTTGGGTACCATTTCCAAGAGATTAGAGACACTAAGGGAACACATATTTTTTTGAAATTCCTTGACAGCTTCAAGTGCTGCACTATCTTTGCAAAAGATACCACCGATTTAAGGAACAATTAGAGCAGCAGGGGTATTGATAAAAGAAGGATTGAGTCCACATAATTTTTTCAAAAAGTTAGATAATTTGGCCCCAAACGAATAAAATAACGCTAGCTCTTGCTGATATTGTACATAAAGTATAGGTACTTGGGCTATGTAGCAGGAAATCATATTAACCCCATCTTTGGAGTCCTTGTCCAAGGTAGCCAGAATCTTGACCCAATCATTGAAAGACAGCATGTGTAAGATAGATAGTTTTTTATCTGAGGCAAGAGCCAAATCATATATTAATTGAGAAGCATCTAGACTGCCAATACATCTTAGAACAAGAGAGGTAGCCATAGAGAGGGGCTTAGAAGATAGTTCTAGGCCTTGCAAGAGGGCAAGGGTCTGCAATAGACAAAACTATAAGGAAGTCAGGGATTATTTCTGGTAATATGTAACGCAACATTTGGCCCATCAAGCCAGAAAAGGTCTAGTTCTAATAGCTAAGGCTTTTTTTGGAGAATGGTCCTTTAGGTAAAACCTAATTTGTTCTAATATTCTTGTATGCTTCTCCGGGTCGTGGTCTAATCTCATGCAAAATGTCAATTTAAAGTGTTTGTGATCCTAAAAGAAAATATACAATTAGTCGTGTAGGTTGGGCCTGCAATCCTTAAACCGACAAAGTCAGAGACTATAATAGCCGTGAGCAGGTATCTAGAACATTAGCCTATGTAGGACCACCTAACACCTGCCAACCAAAAAAGGACTTATAGGCATTGGGTCCAACCTAGAACTAAGATTCAAACTAGTTTCCAAATCCAATGTCCTAGTTTCTTCAAGAAGAATGAAAAAACCTTATGTGTAGGATGTGTGTGTAGCTATTTTTAATTTAAATAATAAGACATAAATGAACTTTAACATTCAAAAGACAGCTGGCTTTAGAGAAAGGAAAAAACTTAGTACAAAAACAACTCAGCCTTAGAATTATCTTTTTATAAGAATGAGGCCTCATTCTAGTATACAATGTACCCATTAAAGAACTACTTCCCAAGTAGTATGAGCCACTGTAATCATGGATAGACATTTGCTGCAAGCTAAATAATTCCAAGAAATATAGAGTCCTCACTTTCATCCATTCAATCAAGACAACGGATACGTTAGTCTTGAATGTGTTTTATAAGTGTCAACGGACTATATCAATTCTTATCCATGTCCAACTTACAACATTTTAACCTTAAACAAACATCCAAAGTGTAAATGTATTTCAATTTGGAATAAATTCAATAGAACTTGTGAAAAAACCATAAAGCCATTGAATTATGGTATCTATTATATGTATGGTTTCTATATAACCCAATTTTTAATATTCCTTAAATAGTTATTTACCTATGTATCATTTTGATCACAAGGCCACCACCCCTTCTGATCAAGTGACTTAGTACCATCATTAGTTCAAAGTTTATTTTCCATCAAGATTTTACATAGCTTTTCTTTTATCAGATAACTATCTAAAACTAATCAAGTATATGCGGTATATCTCTTTTGTACTTCCACCTTTAGAATCATTATTCAACACATAGTAACTTCTGTTATGAGTTTTAGGTAAATCCCTAAAAAAAAAAACCTCTTTCTATGCTTTTAAACAATTTGTCAGCTGCTTGGCTTATAAAAAAAAGTACTTTGCAAAACAAATCAACTCCTCTACATTAAGTTTGAGTTAAAAAATTCCAAAATTTGCTCAATCTAGTGTAGGTAAGCCATACCTTAAGTGAAAAAAGCCATGAAATCCAGACTGTTTTTGTCACGGCATCTCCATCATGGAATGCAATCTAGTGTAGGTAAGCCATACCTTAAGTGAAAAAAGCCATGAAATCCAGACTGTTTTTGTCACGGCATCTCCATCATGGAATGCAATGTAACTCATAATATATAGCACATTTTATCATCAATGTGACACCATGATTATGCTAGTATCTCTTTCAAAAAAACCCGTCATTAGAATGCAATCTCAAGCTCGTCGGGCTCAGCCCCTTAACCAATTATCACAACTTTCCCAATAAGTACATAGCTATACCTTATATGTACATTGCCTTATATTGGCATTAGCGGCCTAACCCTGTAGCAAAAAACCCTAATCATTTTGAGTCAGTACATGGAATAGCGAGCACAAAACCACGGCCATGTGCATAATGCCAAGCATGTACATGATGTAAACAGGTACTATCTCATGCCACTCACCCCAAACCAAAAGAGATGGCAAGAAATTTCCAAAAATGCTAGTTCATGCCTTGATGTATGGAAAACCATACCATCCTAATCATACAATATGCCTGGTATGTGAAAACGACCCGTCATAACGCCATACAAACCCGCTTTCTTAAGTATCTTTTATGCTTAACAACAAAATTCATTCAATTACTGTGAATGACGCACTGTGTAAAAAATTAGAGCTAAAAACGGACATGTTTTTTACTAATATGGTTGCTAAGCCAAGCCATTTAAATCATATGAAACCACAATGTCTGGTACAAAAAAAAAAAGTAAAATATATAGAGTGCGGACCTGAGAAGCGCCCTCTTTTGTCACAAGCTCCATGGTTATGCACTAGGCAAGCTTCCAAAACAAACTCTCAATCTCTCTTTATACGACCATAATCACCACACAAAGAAACTAAGTGAGGGTCTTCGGGCCAACCTCACCTTTATATAGAGGTTTGATGTTGATGCAAACTAGCAACCGGCTCCTTTCCCAAAGTGTAAGGCTTTAAGCAACAGCCGCCTCGGCCCCATAGGGGGACTGAGAGGAGATGAAGACCATCATTGTGTAGCATGTGGGTATACATGGCAACTGTGTGTGGTCTACACCGTATGCGACAGGCGTGAATAACACAATAAGGCTACCAGCGGTAGCTGGCTTGGCTCCATAGTGAGACTGAATGGGAGAGAGAAGGTGAAGAGCATCAACATGCAACATGTGTGTGCATAGAGCTCCTAAGTGTGGTATACATTGTAAGCGACAAGCATGAACACCTTGATAGACTCAAGATCATTCAATACAATACTCAGTGTTGTCCACCTATTGTTTTACTTTCAATGTTCCTTTGAAAGGCATTTGTCCAAATTATGCTTTAGGGAGCCACTCCCATAAAGGCAAAAGGGGGGGGGGGGGGGGGGGGGGGGGGTATTTGAAAACCATTTTTTTTCTTTTTTGCGGGTTTGTGGTAAAAGAAGTCCCAAACTAGTCAAAAAAGTCAGGGGTTTTTTATTTAATAGAAGTAAATACTAGCTGTAAGATTACTTGAGAGAGAGAGAGAGAGAGAGAGAGAGAGAGAGAGAGAGAGAGAGAGAGAGAGAGAGAGAGAGAGAGAGAGAGAGAGAGTGTTTGTGTTTGAAAACCCAACAATAGATTGAAATGTACAATCTTTTGAAGTATACAATGGATAAGACCAGAGACCATCATTATGTAGCATGTGGGTATACATGGCAACTGTGTGTGGTCTACACTGTATGTGCCAGGCATGAATAGCACAATACTGCTACCAGCGGCGGCAGCCGCCTTGGCAAGAGTAATGAGACAGAATGGGAGAGAGGAGGTGAAGAGCATCAACATGTAGCATGTGTGTGCATAGAGCTCCCAAGTGTGGTATACATTGTAAGCGAAAGGCGTGAACACCTTGATAGACTCAAGATCATTTACTACAATACTCAGTGTTGTTCACCAGTGTATTATGGGTACTGTTTTACTTTCAATGTTCCTTTGAAAGGCATTTGTCCAAATTATGCTTTAGGGGGCCACTCCCATAAAGGCAGAAGGGGGGGGGGGGGGGTTTGAAAACCATTATTTATTTATATTTTTTCATGGGTTTGTGGTAAAAGAAGTCCCAAACTAGACAAAAAAGTCGAGGTTTTTTTTAAAAATAGAAGTAAATACTAGCTGTAAGATTACTTGAGTGTGTGTGTGTAAATAGAAGTAAATACTAGCTGTAAGATTACTTGAGTGTGTGTGTGTAAATAGAAGTAAATACTAGCTGTAAGATTACTTGAGTGTGTGTATGTGTGTGTGTGTGTGTTTGTGTTTGAAAACCCAACAATAGAAATGTACAATCTTTTGAACTATACAATGGATAAGACCTGAGACAATACAACTACACCACAAATGATAAACTATACTGAATCATAAATTCATACATCAGTTATATGGTTACAAACTAAATGTAAAATCATTCATTGAGCATGGCTAATTGAATCTTCCAAAATCTGTACATAAATATGTTATCATATCTACTGTTACATCTTCCTTATTTGTAGTAATCCCAAGGAAGAGACATGTTATCTTCCACCATCCAAGAAACACAACAAGCTATTAGTATTCTTGTTAGCATTTACTTGGGGAGACAGGTGTCAACGACCCCTTCCCCTTGTTATCGGTGTCAAAGATTACTAAAATACTAACATCATATAAGCAACAGACAATGTACAAAGTATGCCTTCCTTGAGAGAAATCGGACAGCATTTTGTTTGTAAATAAGGAAAATTTTCAAAAAATACTTCCTCTTCTCTGAAGAGGCCCAATGGGAGGATTTTGACTATTTTAAAAAAATCATTTTCAAAGATTACTAAACCACTAGCATATAGAATAGGTCGTAAGTCTACAAAAAGACTATGCGAAGAGCAGTTTCATAGTCTAATTTAGAAGGTGGAAAGAAAGTATTAAGCAGTAAATACAAGGGGAGGCACTTGTCATGCAAGCAGCTAGTGGCCAAAGCTAGCCCAAAAAAGAACAATTGTATTATGAATTGTTTAGAGCATACTCATGTTAGATCATAGATACCATACACAGATCAGAGATACCTCATGCTTGGAATTTGCGGTGTTGTATGCGCATCCATAAAGGCACCCTGCTGCTAGGACTATATGTACTAAAAGGGTGCTTTCTGAAAAAGCCAAGAGTATCAAGCTCTCAAGCTTCCAACCATAATAGTCCTCACAGATAAACACATAAACCCACACGTTGCCTCTTTCTCAAACACTACCTTTATATGTATACCAAGTAGTTTCTTTCTAAGATTAGCTATATACATGTGCTATATATGACAAACCTATACGTGAACATATCCGGGATCATCCAGTCCCCCACAACAGGGTGTAGCACAGTGATAGTTTTTAGCACATACCACTGCTGAAATAACACTTGAGGAACAAAAGGGGGTTAGCAAGTATCTCAACAATATAGTAGCTTACCTGTGAGAGAGTAGCACCAGGTGGACAATCCTGAAGGGGCGAGGCCTTGATACCTTCATAATCGATACAACTAGGTTAGGTAGGTGGAACAAGTTTGTAACCAAGTGGTGATGAAAAGAGAGAGAATGAACAAGCATGACTCTCTCTTGCCTGGTGCAAAGAAACTCACAGAAAATAAACAAGGCCACGATTCCAAGAATGGTTTCTTTATGCACTTCATAAGATACCCGCATAGGCAAGCCTTCAAAATCTATGGGCGGCATGAGAAAAAGAGACAAAGGATGTTGTGATGGTGAAGGTATGAGCTCTTGCGAGCTAGAGAGAGAGAGAGAGAGAGAGAGAGAGAGAGAGAGAGAGAGAGAGAGAGAGAGAGAGAGAGAGAGAGAGAGAGAGAGAGAGAGAGAGAGAGAGAGAGAGAGAGAGAGAGAGAGAGAGAGAGAGAGAGAGAGAGAGAGAGAGAGAGAGAGAGAGAGAGAACAAGTCAGTGAGGCCAAGTTCTTCATGGTGCAAAAAGACCTTTTTATATGTACAACAAGGAGTTCTGCTCAGCAAAGGAGGAATCCTCAGAAGCAGGGAGGTATGCCCAACCCATTACCTGAGAAGGCTAGAGAGAGAGAGGAAGAGAATCGTATAAAGAGTAAGGGTGGTGGACAGAGGCCAAGCCAAAATTGGCAAAAAACAAAGGAGAAAACTTGCAAAAGTGCTTTTCTAAGAAGAGAAAATTAGGCTCATACTTAATTATCCACTACACATGAGGCCACCCTAGCAGGAAGCTCGCATTTACTCCACCATGTGGGAAGCAATGAGAATTCTAGTTGTAAGAAATGGACTACCATGTGCTCCCAACCTTGTTAGTTAACCAACAACTTGTTCGACTTAATAGAGAGAAAGAGAGAGAGCATGCAAAAGTACACAGGAAGATCATATGTGCATGTATCTGAGCATATCATCGTAGCAATACACACACACACACACACACACAGAGGGGAGAGAGAGAGAGAGAGAGAGAGAGAGAGAGAGAGAGAGAGAGAGAGAGAGAGAGTGCGCGCTATTAAACATAATTCCTTGTGCTCTAGTGGACCTCTTGTAACGTGTTAGTCAAAAACTTCCCCCATGCCAAGCGCATTAAATGTCGATACCCGTTCCATAGGGCCAGTCAATGGCTTATTGTGTGTCATTTACCACCAAGGTGAGATAAAGGTGCAAGTAAGCTAATTAACCCTTCATGGGAGGTTGGAGAATGGAAGAGAATGAAGGGATTGCCACCACATACATGTGTGTGTGTGTGTGTGTGTGTGTGTGTGTGTGTGTGTGTGTGGCCCTTCCCCAACCAAGGGGTAGGATCCACATAGTGGGGAGCAAGGCCCAGTATGTGGAACCTACTCCCCACCAAAAACAAAACTGAAGCTAAAATATGTATAATTAAATGTTAGACAGGAGTCCCCAGAGGGATTCAAATGTTTGGCAAGGGTCCCTTGAGGGGTTTATTGACAATTTAGTGTATCTCTCTAAAGTGTGGCAGATGATCTGGTGCAACCACAAATATATTTCCTATAAAGCCATAAACCGTTGTATCACTACATGTCAACAAATATAATGTTGTCTTGTCATGTCTGTAGAGTTTCATCCTAGATGAGTAATTTCTCACACAGACTAACAGAAGTCCGGCACTGTCATGTCGTAAAAAACGTCAAGCATGATTTCCTAAAAAACACTTTAAGTGTGAATTGATAAGTGTGTTTTGAGCAAGTATGTCTAGTGTAAAAGGTTAGTAATTTGGAATCTTATTCATTGGACAGGGATAAAGACCTAGATACAAGACTTAAAATGTGAATATGCTTAAAGTCAATTGAAAATAATTCAACATCCAACTAACCAATTGTTAGGGAAAGGCGGTGTGCCTCACCGTGCTTTGCCCGTGCTCACCGGCCCCAATGTCCGGCCGCCCACATTTATCTCCTTATTCTTTATACATACAAAGAATAAGGAGCTCTCACTCATTCTCACATTGTGCTCATACATTGAGTTTTGGGAGGTCCACCCACATCCTGTGTACTCTCTCTCTCTCTCTCTCTCTCTCTCTCTCTCTCTCTCTCTCTCTCTCTCTCTCTCTCTCCTCCCTTCTCACTCTCCACACGCGCACCGCATGCGTGCACTCACAATTGGTATCAGAGCGCATGGTGATCGCGGAGAGCACAACGGCTTTGAGAACTTCAAGGTGATAGCTCGCTCACTCTTGACGATGGAGAGATCAAGAAAGCTTGAAAGCTTTGTGAGAATGTAATGGGAGCTTGTGAGCTCAGTTGAGAGTGATGTATGCCCTTGTGGAGGCTCAGAAAGGAGTGTGTAAGATTGTGTGTAAGTGAAGGTGCTACCCTAAAAAATTGTGTGCACAACAATATTGTTTTTAGATTTGTTTTTCTCCTTGTAGAAGACAGATCTGAATATTTCGTCCACGAGGCGCATTCATTTTGACGTGGTCTACAACTTTGCAGAAGAAACTTTTTGCAAATTCCTCTCAGACTAACTATATACAGAAATTGTAGGTTTTCTATCTTCACATAGTGTGCGAGTTTGATACACTTTTGGAAGCACGGCAGGTGCTCAAAGTTAGGTGCATAATTTTGAGCTGAAGATGTAATTTTAGCTTGTGCAGAGCTTTTGGTTTGAGGGTTTTTGGTAGATTTGGTCAAAGAGTCACGGATGCGTTTACACACCATCGAAGCGGTCTCTTGAGAGACACGGTTTTTTGGAGCACACAGGTGGAGCTTCTTTCACAAGTTTTCATAGGATACTTTGGCAGTGATTTTGTGCTTGGATTCATGATCTTTGCAAATGGTTTGCATATGGTGATGGCACATGGTTGATGCCCATGGTACATGCATTTTGGCGAGCACTTTCAAGTGCCGATGAGCTCTCTTGAGAGCATTGTTTTTGCATTGATCAAGTTTTCAGATTGCAACTCTTTTGGTGCTTGCTTATGCGTGGTCACTCCGTTGATGTACGTTGAGTGCGGATTGCCATTGTATGCAAAAAATGTGGAGCCATTTTGGAATTTCTACTCATTGGCATTGAGTAGTGTTATGGTTTATGGTAGAGACTGTACTTGAGTTTTTGCTCAGTTTTCAGGAAAAACTCTATTGGATTTTTTTCCAGATTCTCGCAATGGTTTATGCGTATCCATAGTTTTCTCTTTGATGGTTTAGTGGTCAAGTTTCGACTCCCCATTTTACACAGGTTGTGTATGCTATGGTTTTCTGGCACATTTGTTCATTCATTGACAAATTTTGGTTGTAGTTGTTCACTCACATATGTGTGTCATCTATTTCGCCATTGAGTGATACTCCGGCTAGAGCAATTTGGCTATGTGTATGACTCTATGAGGTGATTCCGGACGAGTACATTCGCGATTGGCCATTTGGGCATTTGTTGTTGTCTCCATTGCGATTTACTATTGAGTTTTTTGCTCCAGGACAGAGGAGACTCTGCCTAAATATTGCCAGAGATGTAGGTCTATTGCAGAGGCTAGTGAGCTTGACTGTTTGATCACCTTATTTGCTTGAGACAGTGGTTTGCTCTTGGGTGGGAGAGTCTTGTGATCTCGAGTATTGTTTGCCATAGTTTTGGCATGGATATGGAGACGCTTCAGGTTAGAGGCGGTTCTCGCTCACGATCACGAGAGACTGACATGTTGGCATTGTGGCCACAATGGGCATATTAGGTGTCGTTGCTTCAGGCGTATGAGGCAATGAAAGAGGCAAATGCATGGTGCTACTATGAGGACAGATGCTACAGAGTATGCATGTGACGGGCATGTCACTTTTGAGTTTAGCTTGCCTTCAGACTAATTTGTGTCTTGGGATAGCACATTGTCTACGTGTTTTCTACTAGACGAGCATGTAGTTTTTCACGTGACGCCACATCGTGATTTGTTATACTCTTTCTCTAGTGGCAGACTTGGTTGTGTGCAGTTTTTTGATGGTTCAACATATGACATAGAGGGTGCTGGAGATGTATGCATGTCTTTACCTAGCGGTGTATTCCTTACGCTACAAGCACTATGTTATGTATCAAGATTGCAGAGTGGTGGACATTGTGTACTGCTTGGACATCGGTCATTTTAGATGCATAGGGGATCATTGGTGATAGCCAGAGGTTCTAGGAGTGATTGGTATACCCTTTGCATATTTCTGACACACGAGGCGGTGTAGTCTTTGTGTATTTGCAGCCATGTTTGGAGCGAGAGGCGAGACATGTCTATTTTGTGAATGTGCTGCATGGAGAGCAGGTTGTGCATTTGTCTTGTGGTAACGTTCATGCAGACAGTGGTATCTCTGGGGATGCACAACTTGGTCAGTCATCAGTTGAGGTGACATCAATTGAGCTAGAGATCAATGCATTGTTCTATGATGCGTATGATACGTTTGAAGGCGACAGTGTCCTTCAGACAACTGTGTGTGATTGCAGTGGTGCTAATTTTTCAGTTTTACAGTCATTCTCAACAGATTTACCTTTGCCAGACGATGCTGACATGGTGATGCATGGTCATGTGGTTCCTGATGAGGATGCATATGGCACTGCGTTGCTGACAGGGATAGGTTGGCACACATAGTGCATGTTCCGTCGGCTTTCATGTCTCTCATGTCTGACCTTTTGGTCTCGAGACCTGATCTTGCTTATGCGGTTGGTGCATTTGCAGTGGGAGTTGTCAATTGTGCGATCATTGACACTGGCATTGTGCATTGTGGAGCCATGCAGGTCATTACTCAATTCCTACATCAGGAGTGTCATTGTGGCTCTAGCCCTAGTGGTGTGCATGTTGCATTTCCACTAGAGCGGTTATTATAGATGCACTCTCATATTTGGAGTCAGCCAATGGACATAGGTTCAGAGCCGTCTTCTCTCACCTCTTGTATATACTAGTTGAAGGCTAGTCTTCTCGCCACTTATCGGCACACGGCCTTTAGTGAAAGAATGCTAGGTAAAGGTGGTGTGCCTCACCGTGCTTTGCCCGTGTTCGCCGGCCCTAGTGTCCGGCCGTCCACATTTATCTCCTTATTCTTTATACATACAAAGAATAAGGAGCTCTCACTCATTCTCACATTGTGCTCATACATTGAGTTTTGGGAGGTCCACCCACATCCTGTGTACTCTCTCTCTCTTCTCTCTCTCTCTCTCTCTCTCTCTCTCTCTCTCTCTCTTTGCACACGCACTGCATTCGCGCACTCACACCAACAATTTATAGTAGCAAAGTTATAATCCACGACACAATATATCAATTAGGAGTTATGTCTCAAATTGAGTTTTAAAGTTAAAGTGACTCATAATGACAATCTAAATGTATGTAAAACTAGTCTATGTCTTGCAAAGTAAATGATACCAACAAGAATAATGAGTAAGAGATATGCTCTTACCTTTAGTTGTGTGTTTTAGTCTTTCAGTATATACGACATTCTGCAAGGTGGTAATCATTAACGCAGTCCATCCTACAAAGGAGTGACAGTTATTTGATGACATAACAAAAGCTCATAGACAAAGGAAAACAGGTATATAAATGGAAATATAGCTTTAAATATACACTACTATCAGCTTTCAGCTATAATTCTAAGAGGATTTGAGTATCACTATCCTATCTATAAAGATAGAAATTATCCTATTTAGTTAACATCTGCAAGAAGAAAAGATTACTTGCCCACGTTAGGGACCCCAGGGCACCAACCCTTTTGCTTGGAATGGGTAGGTCAAGAAAAAAGGAGAAGAAGGGTCTAGGTCTAAATCCATTGTATAGTGCTAGCCCGTCGACCAAAGTCAGCTGGGAACAAAGGTGTGTGTTTCTTTGTTTGAAAACCCAACAATAGATTGAAGTTTACAATCTTTTGAACTATACAATGCATAAGACCAGAGACAATAGAACTACACTACAAATGATACTGAATCATAAATTCATACATCAATTATATGGTTACAAACTGAATTTAAAATTAGTCATTGAGCATGCCAAATTGAATCTTCCAAAATCTTTGCATAAATATGTTATCATCCATATGGATCTACTGTTACATTTGTTTACTAAACCACTAGCATATAGAGTAGGTCGTAAGTCTACAAAAAGACTATGCAAAGAGCAGTTTCATAGTCTAATTTAGAAGGTGGAAAGAAAGTATTAAGGACTAAATACAAGGGAAGGCACTTGTCATGCAAGCAACTAGTGGCCAAGGTAGCCCAAAAAAGAACAATTGTATTATGAATTGTTTAGAGCATACTCATGTTAGACCAGAGATACCATACACAGATCAGAGATACCTCATGCTTGTAATTTGCAAGGTGTTGTATACACATCCATAAAGGCACCATGCTGCTATATTAGCAGCAAGCTAACACGGATACCATTTTTTGGAGTTCTTATTGTAAAACACTTATTATTTTGATAAAGATTTGGATCACCAAATTGGCAAAAAACTAGGTAAAAACTAAAGTTTGTACTGACTTTTTGAAACTTGAGTGTAAATTGAGGAAAAATTAGTCCAAACTTGTTGAAATTTGATTCATAGACTTATATTGATGTGATAAACATGTGTACATGCTGAGTTGACCAAAAAGATGTAAAAATTTACCAGTTGTAAATAATCGTGATTATTTATATCTACCCCATTTTCAACTTTTTTGACCAAGTCAGCATACCACTAGTTTTACCATGTTGTAATAAGCCCACAAACCAAATTTGGTAAGATTTGGATCACTGGATTGGAAATTGGGATCAGATCTGCAAAGTTAGTCTGCGGATAAAAAATTGATGACCATTTGACCAAAAATTGTTTAAACTTGATGAAACTTGGCTAGTGACCTTAACTTGAGGTGCTTAACAGATCTGTGTCAAAGTTGGGACAAAAATTTACAAAAATATAGATGGAGTAAATAATCGCAATTATTTCCATCTGCTTCAAAACTTGAAAATTTTGTCCATTTGAGTATAACACAAGGTCAAGCACATCAAGTAGACCTCACAAATCAATTTTGGTGAAATTTGGATCACAAAAGTGAGACTTAAGCCAGATTCTTGAAATTAGAGGGACACAAAACAATTGATAAACTTAAACAGATTTTGTCCAAACTTGTTGAAAGTTGTCCAGGGACTTTAACAGGTTGTATACTTGCCAAACCAATCCAAAAAGTGTAAGAAACTAGCAAAAGTAAATAATCGTGATTATTTACTACTGCTACCCAGGGATATCAGTTTTGACTTTTGAACTTATACAGTGTTAGACCAACATAATACAAAGCCATCGGGCAATTTTGGGTTCAATCGGATTCAAATTGGTGCATGTTCACTCAGTTCCATGTTGCAGATTAAACCTTTGATTTTTTGCTAAGTCGAATCTGAAAGTCAATTTTTGACTCCCATAGCTCGATTTGAAGTGATACACATAGACCAATCATGAGAGTTATCAAAAACTCTACTGTCTTTATAGAAGAATAGCTATCTTGATCAAATTTGTACAAGAATCCGTGGCTTGACAGAAAGTTACAATCAAATCAAGTGAAAATTGACGGCAGGTCAATCCAAAGGTGAGTACTCTATCCAGGGCTTCATAAGTCTATATGAACCTTAGATCTGGTCGTGTACTAGTAAATCAGGGCATACTTGGAGAAACCTCCAGTAGAGTATCCACCAAAGAAAGCGTGAATCAAGGCAATTCCTTGCACACAATTCTTGAAGAAGTCTCAGATACTTTTTCATATTCAACATCTGAAATGTCTTCTTACTCGACTCACTCGGAAACCGGAACGACAATGCGCTATAAGCATATACTCTCTTATAAGACTAACCGCCATGGAGCCCAGGTTTACTTGGACCCTAATGAGGAGTATGCTATTCGCATTGATGACCATGGTATTGAGTTCGAAGAAGAGATTAGGGCAAACAAACAAGGAAAAATATACATAGACAGAAACGGAACTCAATATGTACAAGTCGAAAACCCTGATGTGGTAGACAAATGGGGGTTAGAAGTAAACACCATAATCCCATATATGTCAGCAAAAGAAGGACCACCAACTTTAGAATTCGAGGGATACGATCAAGTAGATTTGAAGCCTTTGATATGGCTTAGTACGGATAATACTAGGATCAGAGTCTATTGTTGGTGGGAAGATAGAAACATAAAATATATTATGTGGAATTGCATGCCAAATCAGGACAACTAACGGCCATGAAGATCATCTATATCTTTAAGATTAAAGATAAGGGATCAACGAACATACCAACCTACATGTTTAGAGATTGTTATAACAACAACTTTGTTACGATGACTCCTGAGGAGGTAGAATAAACCAAATACCAAGGGTATTCCATAAGGAATTGGATATTGGGACAAGGACGAGAAACAATTCCAAGAGATGAACACCGTGAGAGATCATCTGAGAGTAATATTAAGAAACCAGAAACCACCTCATCAAGTAGAAAACCGGGTGACACTAAGTGTAGTCCAGGGCTACATGAGTCACTATATCGTACAGACTGGTTTGAAGGACTCGAAACATGACCAACTGTCCATACGACCACTTAGCAAGCTTTAAGCAAGTGCTAAGAGCAAAACGTATATTTGATTTTCATACTCAATTCGAGGGGTTTGGAATGACATTAAAAGGAAAAGCATTGATATGGTTCCAAAACATTCCGCCAAGGTCAATCCTGGACTTGAACACATTAGCTCAAGGATTTGTAGCTGCTTGTTCCAAAACGGGAATCAAATATAATATGGTAGCTCAAATCTACAGCTTTCAACAGAAACATGGTGAGTCTCTTAGGGATTGTGCAACTCGAATGAAACAATACATTCACAGATGTCTAGAGCTAGAGATACTTGCAGAAGAACGACTCGTACTGCTAAACAAAGAACTTTATTCTATACTCTATAGTAAAAAGCATACAACCCTAGAAGAATGTGTGTCAGATGCTATTGACTTAGGAGACAATTGTGATATTTTTAACGAAGAAGATGTCCCTAAGGATAACCAAAACGAGAAAACAACATCCACTAAACCAACACAAGTGGGAATGGTTGTTGCAGCACCACTTTCAGCCATAGAAGATATGCTCAAAAGGATGAACAACATAATGAACAACATGCAAAAAGCACCTATGAGGGGACCATGACAAGGGATCCCTCAACAGGGACAACTAATTAGGCCATAAAAATGGTGTGCAATTGAGGGTAAATGGACCAACCATGAGACCCACGAGTGCTACTTTAGACCAAAGTATGATGGGAATGTTCAGTACGTGCCTATAAGGCCACAAGGACAACCCATGTACAGATAGCAGCCTAATATGGCCTAAGCTCAAAGACCACCAATGGATATAGAAAGACCTCAACCTATGTTGGGTCAACAACCTTCGTACCCAGGACATAATGCAGTGCCTGTAAAGTAGATGCACTCTGAAGGAGTCATAGATGAACAAGCATTAGTACCTGTTACACCCTATGCAGAGCCTAGTCCATCTACAGTAATGGTATAATTCACATCCACCACCAATGGAAAAAATCGTGACTTATGCTCCACTAGATCTCGCACCAATGTATTATGTATCTAATCAAGGTGTCAAACCTCCCATGGTAAGACCCATGATTAAGCCAAGATCGGAAAACTGTGACAACTGTGGTAGTGATGATCACTGGAAAAATGAATGTCCAGAGCCTGACAAAAACCTCAAACCAGTTAAAGCCTATTGCATACAATGTTGCAAAAAGGAAGGACACTTTTCAGAAGATTTTCCTAAAAATCCTTTAAACAAGGGTAAAACAGTAGTAAACGTAGTCCAAGTGATACCTAGTAGCTCATCAGAGAGTGAACCGATTGTTTCAATCAAGGTAATCACTAGAGCCCATGCCAAGAAAAAGAAACACAACTCCTTTGATGATTTGGAAAATATGAAAGTTTCCTCTCAAAGGATCAAAAGAAGCAGAAGCAAAAGATATGAGATGAGAAAACAAAAACAACGGGTTGAAATCGAGGAGAAAAAAGCTATTCCAAGAAAAGTTGAAAGAAACTTGAAGTGAAATCAAGGAAACAACCATGAAATCTGGAGGATCCATTTTGGTTGATAAAATTTTTGAGCCTATTAATGCAACCTTGGAAGCCTACCAAATAGGACTTAGAGCCGGCCAAAACATGGAAAACAAATGGAAAAACTATCCTTCTCTATATGGTAAGAATCATGCAAAAAATGCTGAAAGAACAAAAACCCAAGCTTGAAAGTATAGCAAAACTTGAGGAGCTTGTGGTAAGAGACACTAAAGAAAAACCTGATGTGATGGCAGAACCCCACCTTGAAACAAAAGAACCAAAACTTATAGTGCCGGACAACAAAGATGCCTTAGATGGAATTCCATTCGTAGAGGAAGACTGGCCAGGACACTTATGGAAAAAAGTTAGAGAGATCAATGATGGGAGTCTAACTCTAAAGTCAGCCCCTATAGAGGAAGTCTGGATGGATAACCTACCTACTAATATGAACATGGATGTATAATCCTTGTATGGGATTGCGGATCTGAAGCTTCAGGAATGTCAAAACCATTGACCTTGAAGACATTACCCTCTTACTTGGGAGATAACGAAGATGAATCCATAGTGTGTAAGACCACTCAAGTAAAAAGAGTTGAACAGACCCTAGAAGTAGACAACATTCATTCAATCATGTCTACACCCATCCAATGCACTTTTACCTTGGGAGAACTATTAAAACTCAGACCATACTTATGGAATGATCTACAAAAAACCCTAGAGAAGGTGGGGATAACGGGGTTAATCTTGAAAAATTTGAGAAAATTAAAAAATAAACAAAGAGATTCGATCTATTCCCATGAACAAAGTCGAAAAATATTACGAAGGGGAAGAAGGAAACGCCACCCTTCCAATGTATAATGACATTGAAACCATGGCAATCCTGGATAGTGGAGTAGGCATAGCCATAGCCACGAAAGCAATATGGGAATCCTGGGGACAACCAGCCATTAGACAAACTCAAATGAAATTGCAATTGGCTGACGGACACATTGAGAGACCATTAGGACTGCTTGAAAAGGTGATAGTCAATTCCTTTGGAATTGAATATCAACATACTTTTGCCATAGTAGACTTTGGAAAAAAACTCAATTATAAAATCATATTGGGAAGACCTTTCATGCGACAGGTACAACTTATCCAAGATTGGGAAAACAATTATCTGTACTTGAAGCAAGTGGGATCTATAATGAGAGTAAATCTAAAAGATCACACTTATAAAGATGTCTTGAAAACACCCATACATGAGTTTGATTCAGTCTCTTCGGCTGAAACTAAGCTTTCATCCTGATTAAACAAAGATACTCCTATTTGGATGTGTGGAGCTTTAGAAAACGGAAGTTTAAAACAAGAAGAATGTATCCTAGAAAGGGACTGCACAGACGGAGCCTATGAACCTGAACCCTTTCCAGAGCATTTGTTGAGCCATTCGAGTGGACTCAAATTTTAGCGACATTGGATGTATGTGTGAATACGTCTATGCCTACTCAATTTTGCAATGAGGATGGCTACGACATAATTCCCATCCATATGATTTCAACCCTCAACATTGAAGACAAAGATTAGGAATCCCAAGGACTTGATGAAAGCTCAACAAGTCTTTTCAGACCTTTACTACGATGCAACGGATGAGTTGGATGAACACTCAGCTACCTCAAAAGATTCGGGGTCAGAAAAAGAACATGTGAGAGCTAAGCTACTCTTGAAAGGAGGGGAGGAAATTTTTTTTGACTTTCCTAACCAGAAATCAAGAAGACAAAAATGGTATAGATGAAAAAGAGACACTAGAAACGTGAAACCACGACCTATGCCATCAGTCTCTAGTAGAATACAATTTTTGATGCAGATAGATGCAAATGATTGTATTAAGGACAAAATCGTTGGCAGATATCCTTCAAAAAAATTTCAGAAATGTCTAAAACATCGAGAAAAACAAGGAAGGATACTCAAGAAAACCTACAGCACAAGAAACCACTCATGACTAGAGTTGAGCGGAAAAAGAAATATCAAGAGTTGAAAAAGCTCTAAAGGAGATATATACAACCGAAATGGAAACCACAGAACAAGATGGTAAGGATGTAATGAGTGTTCCATCCCATTACAGAAAGTATACTCTCCGATGGTAAGGATGTAATGAGCGTTCCATCCCAAGATCGAAAAATCATAGTCGAACAACCTGTTAGGGAACTACGGAAATAGGGCGAGTCCTACGAAGGGCCTGAAAACGCTAAAAAGATAGACCTGGCTGAACTAGGAGAAGAGCCTAGACCTACATACATTGCGAATGACCTAACAGAAGAAGAAGAAGAAGATGTCTTGCTAAGCTTGCTAAAAGAATACCAAGATATCTTTGCTTGGTCTTACAAGGATCTCAAGGGTGTTGATCCAGAAATCTGTCAACATACCATACCCATGAGAGATGATGTGAAACCAAGTAGACAAAGGCCATAAACGTATAATGAAACATTTGCCAGGAAGATAAAAGAAGAGATTGAAAAACTAAAGGAAGTTGAATTCATTTATGAAATTGAACACACAGATTGGGTGTCTCCAATTGTGGTAGTACCCAAGAAGAATGAAAAATTACAAGTATGTGTTAATCTCAAAAAAGTGAATGCAGCTACCATTAAAGACAACTTTTCGCTTCCAATCATTGAGCATGTCTTAGAACGAGTTGCAGGAAAAGAAGCTTACAGCTTCTTAGATGGCTTTTCGGATACAATCAACTTTTGGTTGACCCAAAAGATCAGCATAAAACTGCTTTTGCAACAGAATGGGATATTTTTGCCTATCGAGTTATGCCGTTTGGGTTAACTAATGCTCCAGCCACATTTCAAAGGTTGATGAGCCATGCTTTTAAAGAATATCTTAGGAAATTCTTAGAAGTGTATATGGATGATCTATGCGTACATTCATCAAATCCGGGCTGATAATTTTGAACACCTCAAAAAGGTATTCGAAAATGTAGACTTTATAGGATTTGCTTAAATCCTGAAAAGTGCACATTCATGGGTAGACAAGGAAAAATTCTTGGACATATAATGTCTAAAAATGGCATAGCTACTGATATTGAAAAAATTCATGTCATTGCTGATTTGCCTAGACCAACAACAGTCAAGGGGGTACAAGCCTTCATGGGGCATTGTGGATATTATCGATGGTTCATCTACATGTACGCTATAATTGCAAAACCCATGTATAGCTTGATTACACACTTTGAGTGGACCGAGGCATGTGAAGAATCCTTCATGAAGCTTAAGCAAGCTCTCACCTCAGCTCCAATATTGAAAGCACCAGATTGGAATAAGATATTCCATGTACATGTAGATGCTTCCAATTTTGCTATCGGTTGTATACTAGCTCAACCAGGAGACGAAAAAATTGACTTTCCTATTTCTTATGCTAGCCGGCAGTTGAACATGGCGGAAAAGAATTACACAAGCACCGAAAGGGGAGGATTAGGAATGATCTATGCCGTTAAAAAGTATAGACATTACCTATTAGCCAACAAGTTTGTGTTCTTTGTAGACCACCAAGCTTTGCTGTACTTGGTGAACAAGCCATGCAGCACAGGAAGAATAGTGAGACGGTTCATCATTCTTCTGGTTGTAAAAAAGGGCACTACACATCAACAAGCAGATCATTTGTCAAGGATTGTTTCAGGAGAATCACCTAAAGAGGTAGACGATGATCTACCAGATGCCTATTTATTCTCCGTGGAAATGATACCTCGATGGTCGGAAAACATGGTGTCATTGATGAGAATAGCTCAAGTGGATTCACAAATACCACTTCCTATGGCGATTAGATTAATCGAGCAATCGGCTATGTATCAATTACTAGTTGGTAGGCTATACAAAAGAAATCGAGATGGGATATTGCTCTTATGCATTAATCCTGAAGAAAAACAATAGTACCTGAGTAAAGCACATGTTACCATAGTAGGACTTCACTTCGTGGAAGACCAAACTATGCAACAAATCTTGAGACTTGGAGTATTTTGGCCGACTATGAGGAGTGATGTTTGATCCTTTGTAAAGGATTGTCCTCAATGTCAAAAACAAACACCCATACCTCATGTAACATTGTTTCAAATGTCACCTGTTCCTAAGTGGATTAACTATCTGTTTACTTACTTATGGAGTCGAACATTTCTTCAGGATATGAGTAACGCCATCAAAGAGCAATTGAAACTGAAGCAAGAGACTATGCTGTGATTGAGAACCAATTGTATCGGAGAGGTAAAGATCAACATTTGCGTCTTTGTGTAAATGAAGACAAGTATATTCCAGTTATAGAACAAGCACATGCTGGATTAGCTGGAGGTCACTTTTCTAGTGAGACCACCGCAAGAGCAATCTTGATGGTAGGCATATGGTGGCCAACACTTTTTGCAGATGCTAAAGAATATGTTCGAAGGTGTGATGCTTGTCAACGAGCAAAAATGACAACACGTATAGATAGCATGCCCAATGATGGGGGCTAGAGCTTTTGCAAAATGGGGTATAGATTTTGTTGGGCCAATACAGCCACCTGCTTATAGAACCCAAGCTCAATATATCATTGTAGCTATGGACTATTTGACCAAGTGGGCCGAGGCTAAAGCAACTCAAAAGAATGATATCAGAACCACTGTTGCATTCTTATATGAGTATGTATTCACAAGATATGGAATGCCAATAGAAATTGTCAGTGATCGGGGAACTCATTCCTCAATGAGGTAATTGAGTATTTTCTTAATGAGTTTATGGTCATCCATAACAAATCAGCTCCCTATCACCCACAAGAAAACGGAAAAGCTGAGCATACGAACAAAATTCTTAGCTCCGTGCTGACTAAAGTGGTTAGTTCAGGAAGGACAGACTGGGAAATGAATCTCCATGATGCTCTATGGGTTTATCGAGTTTCATTCAAAACAGCTTTAAATGCTACACTCTTTAACCTTGTTTATGGTCTTGATGCCATACTGCCAATAGAATTTCTATTGCCGACCTTAAGGGTAGCAACAAGTCTTGAGTGGACTGGACATGAATTGAGCCCAAAAACCAAATTTGGTAAGATTTGGATCACTGGATTGAAAATTGTGACTAAAATTGCAAAGTTTGCTGATTCTTTGGCTCATATGTATGCCAAATTTTGTTCTCTTTTACAAAGCACAAAAAGTTGTTGCAATGTGTTAATGAGTGATTCTTATGAAAATTCTTGCATATCAGAGACGACACAAAAATTTGAATGCACGAGGATTAAGAATGTTGCTCAAAAGCAGTGCAAGCAGCAGAGAGGGCCAAGAAGAAGCTCAACCAGAAAGAAAAGTTGCTGGAGCTGCCCGCATACCAACTGGATCCAGATTCAGTCAAAGCCTCCAAGGTAGCATATCTTTCAAAAGGATAGCTAGAAGAGCATCACACCACCGGCAGATTCAAGAGTGAGGAGGGACATCAGGTAGAGTTGCAACTCCTATCGAAAGAAGTATATGATGTTGCCGCGAAGCCTGAGACCAAAGAAGCCAACCATAGGCTAGGACTCAGAGACTTTTATGAATAGGAGCCATGCGGTGTGGATTTCCAAAAAGCTTACGAGCTTTTGTCCACTATTAAAGAAGATGGAACTGCCTAGATTTCTGGCCCGCAGGGAAATAAAGTAAAAGAGGTAATAACCAAGGAAATAGTGGCAGAAGCACTCAAACTGTCCACAGAAGGAATGACGATGAGGACAAGGGACAGGAAAACGGTAGGTACTTTCACCAAAAGAAACCACCGCAAGCACCTTTGCAGATCTAATTCACAAGCAAGTGGAAGAGCCAACCGGGTTATACCACCAGCATTTCCACTTCCTGGGTAAAAGGCCACAAAGGTATACCATGCCAAATCATGCGGTTGCCACCACTTTCATGCAAGTTCTCAAGTCAACAACCAAGCAAACGGTGGACCACGCACAATACATCTTGATCACTCTAAAAGACACAAAGAAAGAAGAAAAGATCACTTACCTAGGCAGAGGTATTGACAAGGATTGCGTACCATGCCATCGGCATGGCCGACAACCTACCACCTGCCCCAGACCAAAACACTTGGATACTGGCAGCACAACGATCTCCTCAAGCTACAAGATCAGGCAAGAGATCCTGCAGATCTGATGAAGAGTCGGCTGAAAGCTCGTCAAGAAGGAACAACAGTGAGAGCTCAGATAATGAGTAAAAGAGAGCACGAAGAGAGGAGATGAAGAGAAAATCCATGGCCGCACACCAAGAAGAGCTCGTGCAAAAGCAAGCCTGCTTTGAAAGAGAAAAGCATACTTACCAACGCAACCGACAAGCACAAGGAAAGGACCCGGAAAAATGGGTGCCTAGTGGACTTAAGGGACCAAGGACAAAGCATCACACCAGGAAAGAGGCTGAAGATCCAACAGAATCCTTGGAAAAAATATATCAAGAAGTAGAAGCCCTGAAGCTGAAAGAGGCCCAAGAAGAGGCAAGGAAAGCAAAAGAGGTGGAGGACCAGAGACAAGCTGAGGAAACAGCAAGGGAAGAGACACAACACGACCAAAGTCACAAATCTCCCCAACCCACTTCACCGCCTATAAAACAGCAGGATAACCCTATTCCAAGCCCACCACCATCACCAGCAAACGAAAGCCACAGAAGTTGAGCCCACCAAAGAGACGAAACGTGAATCAAAAGAAGCAAAAGAATCTGCACAAGAGGCTACTGCTACACAAGAGCAACAAAAAGAGAAAGAAACTGAGCCTGAACCAGAGAAAGCAGCCGAATCTGTACAAGAGCCTGAACAGCAAAAGACAAACGAATCTGTACAGCAAGAAACAAGTACTACACAAGAGGACACAACAAAATCCAAGTCAACACCTTCTACCTCCACACAACATGAAACGGCCGAGGCATCCACAAAGCCTCGGGATGACAAAGTAGAAGACGGCCAGCCACATCCTCAAGGGCAAGAAGAATCAGCCTCCATGACGCAGCCGAGAGACACACAAGAGGCTGTAGAAACATCAAACCAGCTAGCAAGACATGAAGACTGGCAATAAAATCACGAAGTAATCCTACAGGTCAACGAATATGCAAGGCAAATGCAGGATATGACAGAAAGACTCCGATCAGCAGCCCTTAGCCGCAACACAAAGGCTAAAGAACTGGAGATGGTGATTGGCGCTCTCCAAGGAGAGTTAGAAGACATATAAAATGTCATCACCGATCTTCAGAGGCAAGTGCAGGAAATGAAAGCGGAAGCTGAACAACATCAGCTAGCAAGAGATACACAGCAGAACAAGATGGAAGAGTTAGATGACCTGCTTACAAAATTGTCAGATGCTTGCAAAGCAAAAGATGAACAGCTGACAGAAGTTACAAACAAACTTCTAACGACAACCCTGTCAGCTCATAAGATTCAAGTGCAGTTGGATGTCGCGAACGCTTCTTTACAATACTCAGAACAAAGAATAAATTATCAGGCAATTTTCTTGCGGCAAATACGAGAGAATCCAGTTGTAGGCTCGATCAAAGGAACAAACGAGGTCTACAAAGCATTGGAGAAAAAGAATAAAGACCTCGAGCTGGAGCTAAAGCTGGAGCAGTCTCAACGCCGAGACTTGGCCTTGATGCAGATCCAGAGAGAAGAAGAGCTGCTAAAGGAAATAACTGAGCTTAAAAGAGTTAACCAGTTGCTGAGAGAAGGAAAGCTGAAAATGCAAGAAGAGGCAGGCACTTCGGAGCAGCCTCAAATAGAAATACCCTCAGTGTCATTTGCTGAACTGGAGACATAGTCCACAATAGAGCTGAGTGGTGAGGAAGAGTTTCAGGTAAACATTACAGATGAAGACACAGTGCCCATGGTCCAGCTCTCCAAGGCTGAAGAAGATGCACTGAAAGAAAAGATTATACAAGAGGTGGATGAACAATGGAAGGCAACGATGGATTGAGAGTTGAGAGTTCTTCACTCTGTCAACGTTACACAACTCACTCCCAATCAAATCAATCCACAATGGCACCAGTAGTCCCTGTCATACCCTCTGATAAAAGTGGAGTTACTACAGGTAAAGGAAAGGCTTTACGCAGACATGCAAGTCGACGGTGCAGATAAAGACCACCCAAAGTGGAGGTTGAGCTTGAACAAAAACCCAAGATACTTGATTTTGTTCACGAGAGCACCTGCGGCCCTGCAAAAAGATCCTACCTTCTGTCCTGTACCAAGAGTAAGCACTTGGCAAGCACATGAGGCACTAACAAAGAAGCGGCCAACCTGGCTAAACTACCCAAGATTTCTAGCTCCAAAGAAGGAACCGACCACAGAGGAATACATGGTGAAAACCCTAAAGGGCACCATGTCATTATTCAAGAGTCTACCTGATCTATCCTGTGCATTGTTATTTAAAATCTGTCAAATGTTGCTCACATGCATCGAAGTATTTAATGAGCTAGAGCAAGCAGGCACCCCTTGGATGTCATTCCTCGAGGGTAATAAAGGTTTGTGCTATGATCTCAGTGGCTAACCTTTCGAAGAAGTCCTCTATGGCTTCTACGTCAAATGCATGTTTCTACCTTCACACAATATGCTGGCATTCGAGGAAGCGTTCTACAAGGGATTCTTCACTTGGCGAACGAAGATATTTGTGCCAGTTATCAGCAACCTCACATCAAGATTTGTAGGCTACTCAACGGTGGAGCTGAAGAACAGAGTAACTATGCAGTTTCTGCAAGTGTCAAATAAAGAAAGAAAAATCAGATACCAAAAGGCACTAAATGTGCTTAAAGACCACCTCGCCAATTGCCAACCCACAGACTACTTCAGCCCATAAAGTTGTGTCAAGGGACGACACATGCGAGGAGGGGGAGAATGTTAGAAGCAAGTTAACACGGATACCATTTTTCAGAGTAACTCCTATTTTCTCGAATAAACTCTGTAATTAATGAGTCGGAGCTACAAGCTTCCAGATTGTATCAGCCTGTTATTACCCATCTTTGGTAGAACTCCCAGATTATTAGTTTTGACCACCAAGAACCTTGGCTAAGGTATAAAAGCCAATGTTTGTAAGTTATTTTTTAAGTTTTAGATAATGAAATACATAGCGTGAGCTAACAACGCTCACTCCTCTCCTTCTCGCACTTCCTACTCCCTCCTCGGTTGTCACATTACAGTCGCGTTTGTTGCATTGCAACAGTAGGTAAGAGCTCTACGCATTGACTTAAGCAGTTCACAGTAATTTGTAGCTTTTGGTGTCGTCGACCCGTGGCCTAATTTCATCATAACTAGGAATCTACACTTTCAAATAAAAAACTAAGCATAGGCGGGGTATTGGGACATCATTGCTAAGCATTTAGATGCATTCTGGGTCGAAAACGACTAGGTCAAAAATCCATTGCTGTTAATAATCGTGATTTTGGAACTTGACCTAAAGTGTGGTTTGAGACCATAAGCATGTGTGCTTAGGTCTTATAAACATGTCCTAGAAGTTTCGTTACGTTTGGATGTCATTTGATGATGTAACGGATGTGATTTGTTTGCCGATGAGCGATTGGCTTTTGGTGATTTCAGTCACTTGAGTGTAGCTTGAGTTAGATGCGAGTTGTTGTTGTTTTCTGAGAGATTGACAACCTATTGTAGCCTCTATGCACTAGTCGAGTCAGCTTCATCCCATGGATTGACAATTTAATTGTGGCTCTCACTAATGCTACAATAAGATAGGATGGTGAGGTTCGACATGCGTCCCACATGCTAGAACTATATGTACTAAAAGAGTGCTTTCCGAAAAAGCCAAGAGTATCAAGCTCGCAAGCTTCCAACCATAATAGTCTTCACAGATAAACACATAAACCCACACGTTGCCTCTTTCCCCAAAAAGACCTTTATATGTATACTAAGTAGTTTCTCTGTAAGATTAGCTATATACATGTGCTATATATGACAAACCTATACATGAACATATTCGGGATCATCCAGCCCGCGACAAGGTGTAACATAGTGATAGTTTTTAGCACATATAATTGTTGTAACACTTGATGAACAAAAGGGGTTAGCAAGTATCTCAGCAGTATAGTAGCTTACATGTGAGACAATAGCACCAGGTGGACAGTCCTAAAGGGGCAAGGCCTTGATGCCTTCATGATCAATACAATTAGGTTAGGTTGGTGGAACAAGTTCATAACCAGGTGTGATGAAAAGAGAGAGAATGAACAGACATGGCTCTCGCTTTCTTGCTGCAAAGAAATTCGCAGAAAATAAACGAAGCCACGATTCCAAGAATGGTCGCTTTATGCACTTCATAAGATACCCACATAAGCAAGCCTTCAAAAGCTGTGGGCGGTAGGAGAAAAAGAAACAAAGGATGTTGAGATGGTGAAGGTACGAGCTATTCTGAGCTAGAGAGAGAGAGAGAGAGAGAGAGAGAGAGAGAGAGAGAGAGAGAGAGAACAAGTCAATGAGGCGAGGTTCTTCATAGTGCAAAAAGACCTTTTTATATGTACAGTAAGGAGTTCTTCTAAGCAAAGTAGGAATCCTCAGAAGCAGGGAGGTATGCCAAACCCGATACCCGAGAAGGCTATAGAGAGAGGAAGAGAATCGTATGGAGAGTAAGGGCGGTGGACAAAGGCCAGGCCAAAATCAACAAACAACAAAGGAGAAAACTTGCAAAAGTGCTTTTCTCAGAAGAGAAAATTAGGGTCATCCTACTACACATGAGGCCACCCTAGCAAGAAGCCCGCATTTATTCCACCATGTGGGAAGCAATAAGAATTCTAGCTGTAAGAAATGGACTACCATGTGTTCCCAACCTTATTAGTTAACCAACGACTTGTTTGACTTAAGAGAGAGAGAGAGAGAGAGAGAGAGAGAGAGAGAGAGAGAGAGAGAGAGAGAGAGAGAGAGAGAGAGAGAGAGAGAGAGAGAGAGAGAGAGAGAGAGAGAGAGAGAGATATTAAACAGAAATCATTGTGCTCCAGTGGACCTCTTGTAACGTGTTAGTCGGAAACTTCCCCCATGCAAGCGCATTAAATAGGCTCGATACTTGTTCCATAGGGCCAGTCACAATCGCTTATTATGTGTCATTTACTGCCAAGGTGAGATAAAGGTGCAAGCACGCTAATTAAACCTTCATGGGAGGGTGAAAAATGCAAGAGAATGAAAGAATTGCTACTACATACTACGCGCGTGTGTGTGTGTGTGTGTGTGTGTGTGTGTGTGTGTTTAAGTATTAAAATCCCCTCATAAATGAACGATACTTAGACAATTGTATTAAATAATATATTATATAACAATATTTTAAAACAAGATGGCATAAACCTCAATTATCTTTTCATATACACCAATACAACATTCTGTATTTAATGGATAATACAGTCATTTAGATCAAATATTTGATCTTTGATCATTACAAATTGACATCTTTAGTGTTGTATCTTTGTGTGTCCACCCTTTGGGATGAGCTTCCACTACATCTACATGGAGAAGGATCCATTTGTTATATTGGACGATCTTCTGTTAGTGCTGCAGTTGTCATTGTAATCCCAAGGAAAGAATCTCTTACCTGTCACCATCCAAGAAACACAAGCCTATCAGAACTAGCATTACTTGGGAAGACAGGTGTCAACGACTCCCTCCCCTTGTTATTGGTGTCAAAAATTACAACAAAAACTAACACAATAACATAGATCAACTATTAAGTTTAAGTAATGAGCTATTTATTTATGATAATGTTTGCATCATTTAATTCCAAAAAAATCGGACAGCATCTCCTTTGTAATTTGATTCAATTTTCAAAAGTCCAATCCAATGCCATCTCATTCGAGACCCTCACATGAGGATTAAGGCTCTATTTTTTTAAAAAAAACTTTGGAGTATGTTCAAAGTAAAATCCTAACACTACTTTCAAGAATTATGCATATATTCATCAAAGAGAAAAGTGTTGAAAAGCAGTTCCCATTACTGAATTTACTAAAGTGACTATACTCAGGTCCAGCCATACAACTATAGTCAAACACATATCACCATAAATGTAAAAAGGCCAGTATCACCTGCAAAAAACCATGTAGTAATACGAAGTTTGAACATCTTGCTCAAGATTTAACCAAATGACTACTTTAGTTATCAAATAGGCAGATACGAGTGCCAATGGATCCCCAAATCCAATCTACTAAAACCATGTTGTGAGGAAGATATACTATAATGCTCAAGATTTTTCCTCCCTCAAATTACTATTATGATTAGCATCCGTAGTTATGACATATGGATTAATCTTATTCATTTAAAGGCCAAGAGTTATGTTCCAAAACCAAAGTGATAACACTTCATAACATGAAATGCTAGTAAGTTGAAATGTTAAGACACCAGCAGCCAGAAATCCAGCAAGTTGATATTATGCCAAGTAGAAAGCCCCACATAACAATGGCAAGAATTTAGTTTTAAAAATCCTTATTTTTGCAAAACTCTGACATCATTCCCCAGCCTTTTCCAGTGATATTTCAATATTCTAAAGCATGTCAACTCACTAGAGCACCTCACATGAGGATTTTAGGCTTTAAACCCACGTTCGCAAAAGGATTTACACCTAAAGGACAGACAATTTTTCACCATAGAGTGAGTATGTATGTGTACAACAGAATTTAAAAAAAAAACCGTATTCTGCTAGATTTTGATCCGATTTTCTACAACTCCATTTACTGTTTTTTCCACACAAAACTTCATCTAAGGTTTCATAAGCAATATTTTTTACAAGATCTTTACATGAGATAACTGATATTATAAGCAGAAATCCCGGCAATTTGGTATCAAACAAAATTATGTTTCTGTGTATTTTTGTCTCTATTACTCTATTCATCTAAACTAGATATAAAAAGCTGCAAGAAAAAGATGTATTTCAGAGAAATTTGCAAGTATTATACTTTCCAAACTCCTGAGTAGGTGCAGATGCCCCTACCTGTATGATGATGATTCCCTTCCGTTTGTACAAGATGACGCATGTGGATTTGACTGTAGCGGATGGTATTTGGCGGATACACAGGGTTGCGATTTATGTATCCTGTATGAAATCCAAGATCCATGTATCATGTGTGAAATCCGAGATCTGTGGCAAGCCAAGCATAGAAACCCAAGTCCCATACTCTGATGTATTGAGAAGGTTAAGCAACTCAAAGCTGCATATGATAGCAAGCCTTCATAATAGGCCCTTGTTGCTTGAGGGGGCCAGAGAGAGAGAGAGAGAGAGAGAGAGAGAGAGAGAGAGAGAGAGAGAGAGAGAGAGAGAGAGAGAGAGAGAGAGAGAGAGAGAGAGAGAGAGAGAGAGAGAGAGAGAGAGCAAGAGAGGATCATCAGTTGTTCTAGATCATGGATGGCGATCAGGGAAAGGAGACACAACATAAGTACAACAAGCGAGGGAAAACCCTCCCAGACAGGATGATGAAGGTAGTGAGGAACGCATTACTGCAGATACTTTGATGTATGTATAAATAGTAGTAGGAGATGTATTCAAGGCTCGCCAGCATTTGAAAGGTGCACAGCTGGGTATTGACTCACTCGCCACCACAGCAGGTTTGGTAAGCCATAACAAAGGAGTCCAAAATTAGGTCGGAGAATCCCTTTGTACATAAAGTTGGCCACCTTGCATCGGTCCCATTAGACAGGTTGTAAACCAAGTAGGGATCAATCAAATTAGAATAAGATGACAAAGTACGCTATTGCCCAGTATCAAGCCATGTGTATATATAAGGTAGGCATAAATTTGTAAATAGGAAGCCACATAGATTTATTGAATGAACCAAACTCCAATAACCGTCCAGTCGAACAATGTGGCAAGGGTAGGGTCTATGTACACCAATTGGGATGTATTTTTGTGTGTGAGGGCGTTAATGTACCTTCAAATCAGCCATTGGGGACTCAGATAACCCCATGTGTGTTATGGATACTATGAGCTAGAGCAAGCTAGGTCAATGCCAAGTCCGAAGTTGCACAGAATAATGTGGCAAGTCAGTAAGTATGAGAAAATGGGACCTTATCTTCTGTCCATGTGTGTGTGTGTGTGTGTTTATGTTTGAAAATCCCTTCATATACATGACCCATACAAGATCAATTGATTGAAATAATATATTAGATAACAATGTACTATATTAAATTCAAGTTACATAGTACATGAGTCCTCATAACAGATTATAATTGATTATTCATCTACATCTGATTGCATGACCAAAAGTTAGACCATGATAGCATGATACACCACTAGTAAAGAAAAGCGTAGTCCATTGGAGAAGAATCTGCTACTCCTAGTTAAGCAAGAGATCCAGATATTACCTGCCACCATCCACAAAAAATATCAAGTTAAAACTTAACATGTTTTTAGTGGGAAGACATGCATCAATACCAAACTCTAGTTGTTATCCCTATCGTGCTACCCTAATGAATACCAAAACATTTCCTTGGTGTATATATATAAATTACACCAAGTTATCTATTTTTTTGGATACCTTTTCAAAGATTCTAAAACTTCTGGAAGCATTTTGTTGTTTTTTGGATATTTTTTCAAAAAATGCAATCTTTATAAAAAAGGTTCATATGCAAATAAGTGAGCATCAGAGGTACTGCAAACCATCTGTTTTAGTATAATAAGTTCTTAAAAAATAAGAAATCATAACGTATATCCTATGTATTTTTACTCATTTTAAAAAAAAAATCATGATCATACCCGACTAGCATGCTCTAGGGTCAAGAAATCTGCATGCACACTTTACATAAGGTCGAAAGACATTCCAAATGGATTCAGTGTAGAAATCTAGGTTACTTTTAGCAAATTCCATGTTTCCTTTAGTACGGATGTAGAGGCCGGTATTGGAAGCACAATTGGAGTGGTCAATGAGATTGAGGTTGAAGGGTGCTTTGATGAGCTCTCCTTTGTCCAAAAATTGTCCTCCTTTTAAGATCTTGAGTCTGCAGTCCTCCACAGTAGAGGCAGGGAGGTTGGCAAGGTATACCCAAATTTCACTCAAAATGGGTTCTAAGAACGCCTTGTTGGGCACGACCCAAAGCTGATGGTGAACCCCAAGGGATTCAATTTCAATGTGTCTAGCAGGTAAGATAGGAAAAACTTTAGAGATCTTAGGTAACATCTCGAAGAGGTTAGAGTCATTGAGGGAACAAAGATTACTCTGAAATTCTTCATCTGCTTCAAGAGCTGCACTATCCCTACAAAAGATACCACCAGTTTGCAGAATAGTCGGAGTAGCCGGTGTACAGACAAAAGAGGGATTAAGACTGCACAGCTTCCTTAGAAAGCTAGACAGATCAGTACCTGAGGAAGAGAATAGGGAAAGCTCTTGTTGGTACTGAGAAGAAAGTAAGGGAAGTTGGGCCATGTATTGGGTAATCAAATTCATCCCTTCCTTGGAGTCCTTATCTAGAGTAGCCAAAATTTTAACCCAATCATTAAAAGACACCATATGTAAGACATACAATTTTTTGTCAGAGGTAAGAGCCGAGTCATATATTAGTTGAGAAGCATCCAAGCTGCTAATACATCTGAGTACAAGAGATGTGACCATTGAGAGGGACTCACAGGTCAATTCCAATCCTTGTGAGAGAGCAAGAGTCTGCAATAGAAAAGTGTGGTGAGGTTTATTTCTTCTTACCGTAGTAAGTAATACAATCTTTGGCTTTCCTAGTAAGGAAGGGTCTAGTTCTAACTGCCAAAGCATTCTTTGGTTTATGGTATTTAACGTATAACTTAATTTGTTCAAGAATCTTTGTATAATTCTCAAGGTTGTGTTTAGTACTCATGCGGACTGTCTTTCTAAAGGGTATGTGGTCCTGAAAAAGGAACAATTTAAACATAAATAAAAATAAAAATTGTAACTGTAGTTTGGGCCTGCAAACCTTAAACCGGAAAAGTCAAAGACTATAGTAGGAGCAGAAGACCACAAATAGAGTCTATGAAGGACCACCTAATACCAGTCAACCAGAAAAGGGATTGGGTCCATCGTAGACCTCAATTTTGGAATTAATCTCCAAAGCCAGCATCCCGGTTTCTCTAGAAAGAAAAACCTTATGTATAGGATGTGTGTGTAGCTGTTTAACCTCAGATAATAAGACATAATTGAACTTTTACATTCAAAAGACAGTTGGCTTTGGAAAAATGAAAAGATAAGTACAGAAACAACTCAGTATTAGAATCATTTATGTATAATGTTTGTAAGAATGAGGTCCCATTCCAGTATACAGATAGTAGAAGAACTTCCTGAATCATAAGTGAGTGTGCAATCCAGTGTAAGTCAGCTTGCCAAAGTAAAAAAAAACCCTCCAAGATAAGATAGAGTCCTTACCTGCATCCATCAAAACAAGACAAAAATTCAGTTAGCCTTGGATGTGTTTTATAGGTATCATGGACCATACCAGTTGTTATCCATGTCCATCTTACAAGCTTTTCTAAAAAACTTTACCAAGCTACGTCTGTAGATTTTTAGAAAAAATATTAATTATTATCCCCCATTTTTAAATCAAAATAAACAAAGTTTTTTAAGGACTATCGTTTTGATTAGAAGGCCAGAACCCCTTCTAATCCAAGTGTCTGAATCCACCATCATTTTTGAGTCATTTAGTTCCTAAAAACCCAACCAAATGTACTAAAACTGAGAAGTTTTTCCCAAAAATAATTCCAGGTTTCAAACTTTAGTAAAAAACAACAGGTCAGAAGTCTAATGTGGTAGAATGATCTTCGACGGGACCATTACAACTTAACCATCATTTCTCTTTATACCTCATATGTTATGCTATTTACCATGTCTATACTTACCTTAGTACTCAAAGTTTATGAGAGGAGCACCCTTAGCCCAAGTAAATATATCCTAATCTAATACAGTATAGTCCTTAGTGAGGCCATGGTACAATCGGCCCAATATTCTTTACAAAAACAAACTACAGCGCAGCTGGATAGAGAACAACATAGTTAGCCAACGATCTAAGTATTTTTTTAGGTAATGCAATGTATAGCTAAACCAAGACCATTAGGTAATAAAGAACAACCGGATGGTGCAACCTGAGCTCAAAACATCTCTAAGAGCCAGAGCAAAGTAAAAACTCCCACCACTTCATATATGTTTTGCAAAATCCATGTCTTTTAACAGGTCGTTGGTAGGTCCTCAACCGATTACCACCGAGAACTTTTTGTTAAGCAAGGTAGCACAACAGCAAGCCCAAGAGGACAACCCATTGCTAACATAGAGTAATCACATACTCAAAATGATAGAATTTAATCAAGCGGCCCAACATTTGGTAATTCATACCCGGCTAATCTGAGAAGGACTGTTTTTTTTCCAACAAAAATAGCAATCAGTATCAGCTAAACCAAGTAGTATGTTGAAGCCCATTAGGCCACCTTGGTATGCTTAGAAACCCTTAACAAATATTAGTCAGGTTTCAGCAGAGCGGCAGACAAGAGCTCCCCAAGAAAAAACTCAGTAAAAAAGACCTTATGTCATAAGCAACGAATAACACCTTTTATTTTTACAGTGCCTGCGACTTACCACAGTCAATGACATAGCATGGTTAGCCATGTATGCTTCCCACTATGGAGTACCACAACAAGTTTCTAGAGCAAGAGCAAAACACCCTTTACAATAGTAATGTCAAAGAAAATAGTGGTCCCCCTCTTTTAAAAAAAAAACAAAAACCTGCAAGGAAATACACAAGGGCAAGGAGGCCGACCTGTGTGTCAGTACTAGTGAGCTCCATGCTTCAATGTCAAAACACAACGCAAAACTTCCCAAGCAAAGCAACAACCAAACAAAGCTAAGTGAGGGCCAGAGAAGTGCCCTCACCTCTTTAAATAGAGGAGGTAGGCGGCCCGCCAGATCATAGTAATGAGCAGAATCGCCATGAGTGTACCGACTCCATTACGCGATAGTGAGGCCGCCTATGGTTGCAGAGAGAAAAAGCACTTGCGCCTTCACGGAAAGTTTTGGTAGTAGGGTAGTAAACTACTCAAGAAAATACCTACTTGCAAGTATTAGAAACGGGCCTAGCCCGAGGGTGTGGAGGTGAAGTAACCCAGGAATCTTCATAAAGTACCATAGTGAGTGTGTGTGTGTGTGTGCCCACCCTAACCCAGGCGTCATACACAATGGGTTGGTAGTAGGCCCACTGTGTATGGGCCTACTACCTTATTAGACAAATGAGATTATCTTGGTTAAAGTGTAACCCAAGCCAATCATGCTGAGTGAGAGATTGTGTAATATGTCACAGACCTGGTTTCTAATAAACCCGTTAAGACAATCCCTTCTGATTAGTAAATTAACATCCTCCCAGGCAAGGAAATAATAAGAGGAGGAATAGCAAATTAAATGTAGTAGGCTGATACACGAGCTAATAGCAACCTTGTGAGGCCTACCGCTATTCCTTTTTATGAATTCCACAGGTGGCAGTTTCAGGAGATCCCTTTTCCAAACAAACCTTAGGTCATATCCACCGACAGAAGGAATATGAAGAGAGATGGAAAGGTTAAGGAATTGGACTGATGTGCAAAAAGGCCCATTGGGTGTAATGATCCCATGTAAAGATGTAGGTTCAATTTTAAGGCAATGAGGATAAATTAGACAAATTTCTTTGAGGTAGGCTTTATTGTTGACGCTTAATAAGTCATCCATATACCTGTAGGTATGTCCAAACTATGAAAGATTATTTTTGCAAGATCCCATGGCTCTGAGAAACCATTTGTATTCAAAGAAAGCAAGGTAGATATTACACATAAGTAGAGAACATGAGAACCCCATGGGGATGCCTAGGCATTGGTTGAAGCATAGACCGCCAAAAACTATAGTACAGTTATTATGCAGCCATGAGATGTAGAAGCAATGTTTTTCTTCATTGAAGTGTAAGGAGTGTATGGAGTGAGTCTTTTAAATCCACCTAGGTTTTTTGGATAGAGAGATGTAAAAAAGTTTCTTCTTTCTAGCATTGGAGAAAGCCATTTTGATCACCTTGGCAAGAACGGTCTTAAGGCCAAGATCCCCATCAAGGGGAATGTTTTCGTAGCATTGTGTAATATCCGCAGTAAAAATGTGGAAGATTTGTTGTGGAAGGTTAAAGTTTTTCGTAAGCCAAAAGGGGTTGTACTGTATTTGAAGGAAGTCATGGCAGCTTTTCTGTTTAGTGGCACAAATAAGCTCAAAATCGGCTAGTATAAGGTCAAGGCAAAGCGTGATATCCTTGGTGATATCAATAAAGATACCATTGGAAGCATCAGATATCCATCTGAACTTATGCTTATGAATCTTATAAGTGGGAAACAATACTGGTAGCTTAGTGTTTTGTATAAAATAGCCTAGATTCCCTAAGCATTTTGAGATGTTATTGGTAACTGTTTGTAGTGAAGAGTTAATACTATAGAATTCCTTTCCAAATACTCGATCGCAGGCAGCCTTCCAAGCAAGGTTTTTGCAAATAAGAGTGGGGTAGTTAGAGCTTTTGTCAAGCCCGACTACAAACCATTTATTAGAGATATTTTGAAAATCAAAATCCAGCTGTGATGTAAGCCAAGATTCATCCGAGGATAACCATTTTTTAGGAATTTGTGATATTTTTTGAAGGAAGCATTCCTTCACAATTTTACTTAAGTCTAGTAGGACTGTCATCTCCAGTTGGAGAGCACTGACAAGGTTAGTGAGGCAGCTTAGTATAGCTGATAGAGCAAGGTAAGGGTTTTTGGGAAATTTAGGTATATGATTAAGCCCATTGGCTAAGATTCTACGTACTTTAATATTTTCAATAATGCTAAGATCATAGGTACAAACATGTTTTCCATGTGCGTTGAAGTTCTTGCAAAAGGTGGTAAATTGATAGCATGTACATTCGGGAACAGAATCTTGCCGAAGGAAGTCATTACTGTAAACCAAACTTTTCACGGGTTGTTGATACTACCATCCTATGAGTATATTATCAAATAATTTTCCAAAAAGAAGGTTAAAGCACTCACAAAAAAGGTTTTTGGTTGAATCCAATCGAGAAGTACATTGTGAAAGAGATCGTGTATGTAGATATATCCTTTGTTCGGATCCACTTTGTTGAGAGTTCTTCTACCACAAGGGCTTGTAGTAACCTGCAATATCACCCAAAATTACAATTCAAGGAAATTCCTGATGGGGAAATCTTGCTTCTACCTACAGTGTAGCTACGAGCTTTTCCCCGATTTTAGGAAGAGCTAGGAGTTAAAAAGGAAGTGAAGGAGTTGGGGATAGTCAAAGAGTTGGGTCTTTTCAGAGCAAGGGAGTCATCCTCATCAATACATGGTTTAAGTAAACTAGTGATCATCCTAACGCCTTTGTAGTTAGCATAGGTAATCAGGTAAATCCGAGGTTCATCAGATTTTAATTCCTTCAAGATATCCAGCATTAGTCCACGAAAGATGTTAAATGCAATCTGCGCAATTACAATTTTCTTAGCTTGGCCACCCAACCAAGAGCAAATCAGAGAGAGGTGAAAATCCACTGGCTTTTCTGGGAAGAGTAGGTCAAGATGGTTGAGAATAAACCAAATGGTATGATTGAACCACATGATGTTGGATTCACATGAGGCTTTAGGGTCAAGAAATCTGCAGACACATTCTACATAAGGTCGAAAGACATTCCATATGGATTCAGTGTAGAAATCCGGGTTACTTTTAGAAAATTCCATGTTTCCTTTAGAACGGATGTAGAGGCCGGTATTGGAAGGACATTTGGAGTGGTCAATGAGATTGAGTTTGATGAGCCCCCCTTTGTCCAGAAATTGTCCTCCTTTTAAGATCTTGAGTCTGCAGTCCTCCACAAGGTATACCCAAATTTCACTCAAAATGGGTGCTAAGAATGCCTTGTTGGGCAAGACCCAAAGCTGATGGTCAACCCCAAGGGATTCAATTTCAATTTGTCTAACATGTAAGACAAGAAAAACTTTAGAGATATTAGGTACCATCTCCAAGAGGTTAGAGTCATTGAGGGAACAAAGATTACTCTGAAATTCTTTAACTGCTTTAAGAGATGCACTATCCCTACAAAAGGTACCACCAGTTTGCAGGATAGTTGGAGTAGCTGGTGTACAGACAAAAGAGGAAATGAGACCACACAACTTCCTTAGAAAGTTAGACAGATCATCACCTGAGGAAGAGAATAGGGCAAGCTCTTGTTGGTACTGATAAGAAAGTAAGAGAAGTTGGTCTATGTTGGGTAATCAAATTCACCCCTTCCTTGGACTCCTTATCCAGAGTAGCCAAAATTTTAACCCAATCATTAAAAGACACCATATGTAAGACAGACAACTTTTTGTCAGAGGTAAGAGCCGAATCATATATTAGTTGAGAAGCATCCAAGGTGCTAATACATCTGAGTACAAGAGATGTGGCTATTGAGAGGGGCTCAGAGGTCAATTCCAATCCTTGTGACAAAGCAAGTGTCTGCAATAAAAAAGTGTGGTGAGGTTTATTTCTTCTTACCGTAGTAAGTAATACAATCTTTGGCTTTCCTAGTAAGGAAGGGTCTAGTTCTAACTGCCAAAGCATTCTTTGGTTTATGGTCTTTAAGGTATAACTTAATCTGCTCGAGAATCTTTGCATGATTCTCAGGGTTGTGTTTATACTCATGCGGGATTTCTAAAGGGTATGTGGTCCTAAAAAAGGAACAATTTAAAAATAAATAAAAATAAAAACATTAACTATAGTTTGGGCCTGCAAACCTTACACCGGCAAAGTCAAAGACTATAGTAGCCGGAGCAGGAGACCAGAAATAGCGTCTATGAAGGACCACCTAACACTAGTCAACCAGTCAAAGGATTATAGATTGTGGCTCCATCCTAGAGCTCAATTTCGGAATTAATTTCCAAAGCCAACATCCCGATTTCTCTAGAAAGAAAAACCTTATGTATAGGATGTGTGTGTAGCTGTTTAACCTTAGATAATAAGACATGATTGAACTTTTACATTCAAAAGACAGCTAGCTTTGGAAAAAAGAAAAGATAAGTACAGAAACAACTCAGTATTAGAATCATTTATGTACAATGTTTGTAATAATGAGATCCCATTCCAGTATACAGATAGTAGAAGAACTTCCCGAATCATAAGTGAGTATGCAATCCAGTGTAAGTCAGCTTGCCAAAGTAAAGAAAAAAACCCTCCAAGATAAGATAGAGTCCTTACCTGCATCCATCCAAACAAGACAACAATTCAGTTAGCCTTGGATGCGTTTTACAGGTATCAATGGACCATACCAGTTGTTATTCATGTCCATCTTACAAGATTTTTTCTAAAACTTTACCAAGCTACATCTATGGATTTTAAGAAAAAAATGTTAATTATTATCCCCCATTTTTTTATTTTAAAAAAAGAGAGTTTTTTAAGGACTATCATTCTCATTAGAAGGCCATAACCCCTTCTAATCCAAGTGTCTGAATCCACCATCATTTTTGAAGTCATTTAGTTCCTAAAAACCCAACCAAGTGTACTAAAACTGAGAAGGTTTCCCAAAAAATAATTCCAGTTCTCAAACTTTAGTAAAAAACAATAGGTCAGAAGTCTAATGTGGTAGAATGATCTTCGACGAAACCATTACAACTTAACCATCATTTCTCTTTATACCTCATTTGTTATGCTATTTACCATGTCTATACTTACCTTAGTACTCAAAGTTTATGAGAGGAGCACCCTTAGCCCAAGTAAATATATCCTAATTGAATACAGTATAGTCCTTAGTGCGGCCATGGTACAATCAGCCCAATATTCTTTACAAAAACAAACTACAGCACAGCTGGACATAGAACAACATAGTTAGCCAACAATCTAAGTATTCTTTTAGGTAATGCAATGGATAACTAAACCAAGCCCATTAGGTAGGAAGAACAACTGGATGGTGCAACCTGAGCTCAAAACATCTCTAAGAGCCAGAGCAAAGTAAAAACTCCCACCACTTTATATATATGTTTTGCAAAATCCATGTTTTTTAATAGGTCATTGGTAGGTCCTCAAATGATTACCACCGAGACATTTTTGTTAAGCAAGGTAGCACAGCAGAAAACCCAAGAGGACAACCCATTGCTAACATAGAGTAATCACATACTCAAAATGATAGAATTTAATCAAGCGGCTCAGCACTTGGTAATTCATACCCGGCTAATCTGAGAAGGAATGTTTTTTTTCCAACAAAAACAACAATCAGTATCAGCTTAACCAAGTCGTATGTTGAAGCCCATTAGGCCACCTTGGTATTCTTAGTAACCCTTAACAAGTATTAGTCAGGTTTCAGTAGAGCAACAGACAAGAGCTCCCCAAAAAAAAACCATTAAAAATGACCTTATGCCATAAGCAACGAAAAAAAGCCTGCAAGGAAATACACAAGGGCAAGGAGGCCGACATGTGTGTCACTAGTAGTGAACTCCATGCTTCAATGTCAAAACACAATGCAAAACTTCCGAGGCAAAGCAACAACCAAACAAATCTAAGTGAGGGTTAGAGAAGTGCCCTCACCTCTTTAAATAGAGGCATTACACGACAACTATGGTTGGTAAAAGAACTTCCCCGTTCCTCAGTGAGTACATCATTAAAGTAAGGTTGCTTGCCATGTAGAAAATAGTACTGGTAACCTGGTGTTACTAATTGAGTATCCAAGCTGTCCTAAATGTTTAGAGATCTTATTAGAGGTATTTTGTGGCATATTGTTAGTATGACAGAATTCTTTACCTGATACTCGATCCCGAGCTGCTTTCCAAGCAAGGTATTTGCACATAATAGTAGGGCAGTTGGAGCTTTTGTCAAGCCCGACCACTAACCATTTATCTGAGATTAGTTGAAAATCAAGAGCTAGTTGAGGTGTAAGCCAAGAGCTATCAGAAGAAAGCCACTTCCTAGAAGTAGAGAAATTTTATGAAGGAAGTCTTCCTTCACTAATTCCTTTAAGTCCGGTAGGACTGTCATCTCCAGTCGGAGAGCACTGACAAGGTCATTGAGGCAGCTAAGTAAAGCTGATAGGGCAAGGTAAGGGTTTTTTGGATAGTTAGGTATGTGATTGAGCCATTTGGCCAATAACTTACGTATTGTGACATTATCGATAATGCTGAGATCCTGAGTATAGACATGGTTACCAATTCCTTCAAAATTCCTGCAAAATGAGGTAAATTGAATGCATGTATAGCAAGGGATTGTTTCTTGTCTAAGACAGTCATTATTTAAAACTAATCCTTTTATAGGATGATGATATTTCCATCCTATGAGAATATTGTCAAGTAGTTTATGATTCCCAAAAAGTAAGTCAAAGCACTCACAAAAAAGATTTTTTGGTAAGATCCAATCGAGAAGTAAATTGTGAAAGAGACAGTGTATGTAGATAGCACCACATTTTGAATCTTCTCTGCTGATAACTCTTCTTCCACACGGGTTTGTAGAGACCTGCAATATATTCATGGGTTTGATTTCAGGGAAGTTTCTGATAGCAGGGAGCCTGCCTCTCCCTCTTGTAAAGCTACGAGTTTTTCCTCGATTAGACGAGGAGCTAGGTGTAAAAAACGATGTGAAAGAGTTGGGAGTAGCCAAAGAGTTAGCTCTTTTCAGGGCAGGAGAATCATCATCTTGAATACAAGGTTTAAGCAGATAAGTGATGAACTTGACCCCTTTAAAGTTAGCATAAGTGGTGAGGTATAGACCGGGCTCATCTGCTTTAAGCTCCTTCAGAATATCATACATAAGACCACGGAAGATATTAAAGGCAATTTGTGCAATCACAATCTGCTTAGCCTGCCCTCCTAGCCATGAGCAGATGAGGGATAGATGGAAGTCGACCGATTTCTCTGGGAATAATAAATCCAGATGGTTGAGGATAAACCATATTGCATGATCAAACCACATGATGCTTGATTCACAGGTAGCTTTGGGGTCCAAAAATCTGCAAGCACATTTCACATAGGGACGGAAGATATTCCATATGGACTAAGTGTAGAAATCTGGGTTACTTTTAGCAAATTCCATGCTACCCTTAGTACGTATGTACAATCCAGCATTTGAGGGGCATTTGGAGTGGTCGATGAGATGAAGGTTAAAGGGTGCTTTAATCAGTTCTCCTTTGTCCAAGAATTATCCACCTTTGAGAATTTTGAGTTTACGGTCTTCTACAGTTGAGGCAGGAAGGTTAGCCAAGTTTCACTAAGAATAGGAGCCAGGAAGGCTTTGTTTGGTAGAACCCACAGTTGATGGTCAACTCTGAGAGATTCAATTTCTATTTGTCTTATTGGTAAGACAGGAAAAACTTTAGAGATTTTTGGTACCATCTGAAGGAGGTTAACATCATTGAGGGAGCAAAGATTATTTTGAAACTCTTTAACTGCTTCCAAAGCTGCACTATCTCGATAGAATATACCACCAGTTGGAGGGATGGAGGGGGTATTTGGAGTGCAGACAAATGAGGGGTTAAGCCCACATAATTTTCTAAGGAAGTTTGACAACTCAGCTCCAGATGAGGAGAAAAGGGCAAGCTCTTGCTGATATTGTGAAGCAAGGACAGGAAGTTGGGCAATATATTGGGACAACAAATTAACACCTTCTAGGGGGTCTTTGTCCAATGTAACCAAAATTTTTACCCAATCATTAAATGACAACATATGCAAGACAGATAGTTTTTTATCCGAGGCAAGTGCCGAATCATAAATAAGCTGTGAAGCATCCAAGCTGCTAATACATCTGAGGACAAGAGAGGAGGCCACAGAGAGGGGCTCCAAGGTTAGTTCCAGTCCTTGAGAGAGAGCAAGAGTCTGCAAAAACAGTGAGGTCAGGTTTACTTTTTCTTGCCATAGTATGTAATACATAATTTGGCTTTCCTAGCAAGGAAAGGTCTAGTTCTAGTAGCCAAGGCATTCTTTGGTGTATGGTCTTTAAGGTAAAGCTTAATTTGATCAAGAATCTTTGCATGATTCTCAGGGATGTGATTAGTACTCATGAGAGCTATCATTCTATAACGTGAGCAATCCTGAAACAGAGGTGACATAAAAATTAGCAAAGTATCTAGAAAGTAATGTATACTTGGTCCTGCAAACCTTCAACCGGCAAAGTCAGAGACTATGGTAGCCGCCAGCAGGGAACTACAAAAAGAGTCTAAAAAGGGCCACCTAACACCAGTCTACCAATAAAAGATTTATAGATTGTGGGCCCAAATTAGAGCTCCATTCCTAAGATAATTTCCTAGGCCAGCATCGCGGTTTCCCCCGAAAAGGAAAAACCTTATGTATATGATGTGTGTGTAGCTGTTTAAATCTTAACTAATAAGACATAATTGAATTTTTACATTCAAAAGGCAGCTAGCCAAGAAATAATGAACTGATATGTACAAAAATAACTCAGTATCAAAATTATTTAGGTACAATGATTGTAGGAAAGAGATCCTCTCCCAGTAAGACAAGTAGTAAAAGAAATTCCCCGTTCCTCAGTGAGTACATCATTAAAGTAAGGTTGCTTGCCAAAGAAAAGAAAACCCTCCAAGATAAGATAGAGTCCTTACCTGCATCCATCCAAACAAGACAACAATTCAATTAGCCTTGGATGTGTTTTACAGGTATCAATGGACCATATCAGTTGTTATCCATGTCCATCTTACAGAATTTAATTACTTTAGACAAGCTAGGTCTTTTATTAGAATTTGTATGTTTAGCAGCCTTTACATATTTCTTCCAAAATGAGTGGTACAATCTACCTTCTAATCTGAGTGGTGAAGTCCACCAGGAATCAATATATATATATATATATATATATATATATATATATATATATATATATATATATATATATATATATATATATATATATATATATATATATATATATATAGTGAGGTTTACTTGTTTAGCCATAGCTCAGTAGCTATGCTGAAGCCCACAGTAGCAACCATATACTTACCAATCAATAGAGTATATATTATAAAAAAAACTCCATTTTTACCAAGTGGAACCTCATGTCACGAGCCATAGGCCAAAATTTATGCCAAAGCTGAGAGTAACCACCATATACTTACCTTCAAACTCCCAAGATTTCTATTAAGTCCTTAGCATCCCATACAGTACGGGTAACGGTAGTGTTCGGCCGTGTTTGAGTTAAGATACCTTCAAGTTTCCACCGCCATGGGTACTAGATGGGCTAAAAAATCCCCAACACCTTCTCCTCATATGAAATCATGAGGGAAATTATTGTACACAAGTCCAAGTGTAGCCATAGTTCATCAAAGAAAAAACCAGATGTATCCGTGCAAGTTTCCGACTGAGGTCATCACCATTTTTGATGAAAAAACAAGGTTTCAATACCCAAGGTTCCATTTATATCAAGTGCACTTATAAATCACCGGCCATAGCTTCATGCCAAAGCCAAATGTATTAGCTATATACTTACCTTCAGAATCCCAAGTGATTAGTCATCACACAGAGAACTGTAGTGTCCGGCTAATCCTAAGCCTACAAAGTCCTATAGGGGCTAAAACAGAGCCAAAAAAAGTTCATTTTGAATGCGCCTTACTTCAGAGAGTAAACTCCTCCCCCCTTTTTTAGAAAGAAACCTAGTTAAGTTGGCAGTTGTCGTCAAGACCTGCAACGGCTTGAACAAAGCCAAGAGAACCCGAGAGATGCCAGATGATGCACATTTTTTTTCAAAAAACCAGTCGGCAGAAATCCCCAACCTCTCTAACAAATCCAATTAGGTAAGCATTTAGCAATCACATGCCTTGCACAAGGTCTAAGAGCCACAATGGATAACTGTCGAAAAAAACCAGTCAAGTAGAACCCCTAGTTGAAAAAAGATTGTATGTAAACAGTTCAACGCCACTGTATGCTTTGAGAGCTAATGCAAGCAGTAACAACTATATGTTATGCTACTAGAAACAATTACTAATCAAAGTAAATGACTATTGAACCATGAAGCAGTTCTTCCTTTCCTTAAAGATTTTTACTCAAACACATGCGTGAGGTATGAAAAAAAGCCTAGAAGAAAACCTAAGAATTTTGAGTAGTGAGCTCCATAGCTCGAACCGTGAAGCAAGCGGTAAATCCCCTTAGTCAAAACAACAGAAAATAAACACAGGCTAAGTGAGGGGCAAGGTGTGCCCTCACCTTATTTATAGAGGTTGGACTGCTTGTTCCCGAGCCTGAACGATGAGAGAGGCGAGCCTCCCTGCTGTGTGGTGTCATCAAGTGGTGCACAGAAAGAAGTGCAAGGGGAGATCCATAGCCAGGAAGCGCAGGCCGCCTACCAAAGGTAATGAGACCCGGCGTTTTACTCACGCTCGTTATTCCAGGAGAGACACACTTTATGATTGTTATGCAAGGGTATAGTCCCGTAGCCCATTAATGGATTTTTGTGAGCAGTATCCCATTGATGTCCGACAAGTTTATTGAGTGTTTAGGGGGGGAGAGGGGGAAGGGGGGGGGGGGAGATATATAGAATGAGGGAAAAAGAACCAAAGTGTGTGTGTGTGTGTGTGGCGCAAAGCTGGATTGAACTCCTACCAACACGTTCAAAGGAGGAAGAGAGAGGTAGAGAGAGAGAGAGAGAGAGAGAGAGAGAGAGAGAGAGAGAGAGAGAGAGAGAGAGAGAGAGAGAGAGAGAGAGAGAGAGATAGAGGACACACACAATCTGTTAACTCATCACCTACCTAATTTGTCTACCTTTAGCAAGTCAAACATCTAGTAGATAATTAGGTAGCCTCACATGTCGGTTGGGTGCATTCCCATGCTAGTCTTCATTGAATTTTTTCCTTTGTGTGTTTACTAAGATAACGTAATGAGCCTGTGACTCAGTGTAGGTAAGGAATTAAAACGAGTATGCTTGTGATAATATATATCAAGTATGCGTAACTTCTTTCCGATTTTGCTTGATAAAATTATCATGAACAGTCGTCCAAAGCGTGCTCCAGTATTGGAAAATGAGCCAGTGCCCTTATTTATCCTATTGCAATTGCCCGTACATCCTATGTGGGTGTATTTGTGGGAATATATCTACAAAATTTGACATAAAATTCAACCATAGCAGCTAGTGCCTTGCATATATATAAATTCTAATGGTGTAGTATTCATCCTGGCATGTTCTCGTCCTGATAACTCCTTTCAATGTGTGCGAGTAGAAACGTATAAGGATATACTTAAAATCTACTACACAGTCATTCCAAAAATGTGTGTGTGTGTGTGTGTGTGTGTGTGTGTGTGGTTAAGTATGAAAATCCCCTCATAATTGAAGCATACTTCGACAATTGTATTAAATAGTATATTAAATAACAATATTTTAAAACAAGATGTCATATAACTCAATTAACATTTCATATACACCAATAAAAAATTATGTATCTAATGGATAATGCAGTCATTTAGAACAAAAATTTGATAAATTGATATCCTAGTGTTGTATCTCTATGTGTCCATCCTTTGGGATGAGCTTCCACTACATCTACATGGAGAAGGATCCAGCTGTTACCTGCAACCATACAAAAACATCCAATTAGAACTGGTTATGTTTGTGCATTTTGCAGGTGTCGACACTGATCCAGTTGTCATCCATGTCACACATGTAGACCTAGTTTACAGCTTACCCTTAGGATTGACTATTAAGTTGAGATTTCAAGTAAGATAACGTTGTGAGCGGGATGAAAACACACACAGCGCCTCTATAACGACCCGACACACACTCTTGGGAAGATACACACACACACACACACACACTATGGGGCACCACTCGGCTTACACAACACACCTGGCCGAGACAGGGAACACACCTCTGGAGTGAGAGGAGAGAGACTATCCACTTGCCCACTCCACACAGAGACACACACACACACACACACACACACACCCAAAAAACTCAGCTCAAAAGAGGATAATTTCTGATGTTTAGATACAAATGAGCTTGGGCCAACACCAATGGGGCAAACAGCTCACACAATATGGGTAAAATATGCCAGATACAATCACAAATTGGAGAAGAAGCTTCATTCATAGGAGAAACTTACACAACAAAAACATCAGAAAAAGGGTGAGGAATTTGGCAAAATGGACAGCGCCATCGCGTCCGGAACGGCCCAAAACCCCAGTCTACAATGTCAAAGTGCTCAAATCCGACCTCGGATGAGCAGTTTACGGCCAAAACAGGCTCCAAAAACCCCAAAAACACACCTGCGGCTGTTCCTCCTCTCTTCTCCACGTTTTTTCTAGTCTTCTCTCTTGTTTTCCAGTTCCCACACTTAGCTTTATTACTTGGGCACCCTTGGCCTTTTAGATGACCTCAAACGGACCCCGAACAGGCCAAAAACTGACCTCGCAGTGCATAGTTGTCACCTTTTTGCATCATCCGCACACCTGGCACTCAACTTTTTTCCAATAATGCATCTCGCCACCACGTGAAGTGGCCCCAAAAAGTGGTCCTAATGATGACCTTTCTGCGCAACTCTCACAAGAAAACACCCACGTTGTGTCCGTCCTCATCTGCGTGCAAATATTGACCTCGTTCACCCTCCTGACGCCACTAGATGCCATCTGACGCACCTGCTGACCTCATGTCGTTGGCCCGCGGATAGCTTCCTTAAGAAGTTTTACACGCTATAAACTCCTCATTATTGTAGAAAAAACACACTAGTATTGATAATAGTGAAAATCGATGCACTATGTACATGCTGTCCTACCTGTACACATGTGGGCCCAACATAACCACCTGGCTCTAGAAAATGGGCAATCCTTTATTCGATGCACCATGCATGTGTATGTACATATGCGCAATCCCTTGCTCCAAAAAACTCCTGACATAATTTTCCCACCCCCTAGCCTGCTAGAGCATTCATGCTCAGCAGCAGCACTAGTAGATGCTCATTCCACCTGGATCAAAAGGCCAAAGGCATATTGCTTGATTCACAAGAAGCATCATAACACCACACCTACATTTGTCAACAATCAACCAAAATGCACCATAGGCATATTCAACTAACACATCCGCCCTGCCTGGAGCTCCAAAAGCATAAATATTGCATGCCACATTCAACCCAACTGATATAGACAACTCAAGTGACTCATCACCTGGCATCTTGGCTTCACCAGCCATAGCAACAACCTGCAAATCATGCACCCAAGTAGCTAAAATCATTGTGTGAAGGTAAAGTTGTTGATATCCAAAGCACAAAAGTATCCCCGCAGCACACATATCCCTAGCTCGCAAACCCCTTCTCATCATCATAAGCATACTCATCATCACACATAACTTTATCCACATCATAATCATGGCTAGCACCACTATCCATAGCTTCTAGCATGGGTTCATCAGTCTCCAAGAATACAGATCCCTGCTCTAAACCACAATCATGCTCAAAAATCGGTTCAATCATTGCACATACATCAAAATATGGCTTCAAAATAGGCTCCACATCCAACAAATCCACAAAATGGCTCTCAACCTTGCCCTCTTCCCTAATTTCCAAGGAACTACTATCCAAAGATACGTGCTCATCATCAATAACCTCCATCTCACACTCACACCCAGAATCACAAGGTACACAAGTAGCCAATGCATCCTCTTCAAGACTTTTCAATCCTGTTTGCAAAGCATTACTCACCTCTTTAGGCTCTTCCATAAACCTGTCAACCTGCAAGACCTCTTTACGCTTCACAATAGACCTTGGGAAGAAACGAGAAACATCATAGGATAGGCTACTTTTCACCTGCTTAGGCTTAACTTCATCTTCCATGTCAAATCCATCTTGCACATGCATACCTGTACTGATACCATGTTCCTCAAGACGCTTAAACTTCCATTCCTTGTGCTTTGCAATGCATACGGCATCTTCAAAAGACTCGGGCCTCTTCAACTCAACCTCGAACCACAACCAAGGTGACAAACCATCAACAAAAAAACTTTTCTTCAATGAATAAGGGGGGGTCTCATCCTTACGAGCAACACACCAACGAGTCCATAAATCTGTAAAACTTTGTACATAGGCATCAACACCTTGACAAGAACCTTGCTTAAGAGCATTGAGCTCATTCCATACTGCATTTGCATCTTCAAAAACCTGGAAATGCTCTAAAAAAGCTTCTATAAACTTGTCAAGACTCAAACCATAAGAAGAAGCCTCTGCTTCTTTAGCTTCCAAATCCATGAACCAAACACGGGCCTCATCTTTCAAAAGCAATCCAAATAGCCTCAAAATCTTGTCCTCATCACACATTTTGTTGCTTATGCATGCCACCTCGACTTGCTCTAGAAAGTCTTCCGCATCTTCACCACTTCTTCCATGAAATTCCGGATAAGAGAAAGCCATGGCTACCCAAGTTTAATGCTTTGAGAAACCCTTCGAACACACGTGCAAGAACCCAAAACTTTTCACTACCCAATCCCCAGAAACTTCAATGGAGCTCAACTTTAGATAAGCACAAACACATGCACATCAAATGAGTTTTCATAGTTAATCATCGGAATGACAATAGGCAAAGGACATTCCAGGATCTCTCTCAATCTTCTTGGCCCAAACATAAAGACTATGCACTGCTGGAAAAAGATCTTCCTGGACACATGAACATTAATCTGAATTCTTTGAGTTAAATGAAAAGGAGTGAACTGAGGGCCATTTTGATCATCCATTAAAGCCAACCATGAAGCTCCCAAGAAGGCACACCTGACTCAACATCTGATTTTGCCAAAATTTCAGCAGCATAACAGCATAAATGGCTCAAAATACCAAAAAACCAGCCATCATAACTTGGAAAAATTTCGACAAAGTTTCCCTAGAAGTAGAGCAGTAGGAACCCAATATATAGACTGTCTATGTATGCATAAACTGTCAACAATAGAACCCGAGCATCAAGTAGGACTCACTAGTACATAGCCTATGGCGAGGTCACAAAAAGGGTGCTCCAGCTACCTGTATCACCGAAAGGATCTCCACATTTGAGAATCCCCCAGCTCAATAAAAACCTCACGCTATCGACCCTCACACGAAGGCTAATGCAAATTGCGTATAGTCAAGTCTCAGAAATGACTATCTTCCAGACCAAGTCTCAGAAATGGCTGGGACTGCCAAATACAACCAAGTATGGCTCCACAAATGCGTACAATGGTAGTTTCCACAAGTAACGTACAATCCAGCAGACAATGCGCTCAAATAGGCGCCAAGTGATGCATTCCCACAACAACTGCAAGTGACATCACTGCTAGTATATCACTGTACTCCAGCTACCTGTACCTGTGTGAATCACCTGTAGCTGTACCTGTCCCTGTAACCTGTAACCTGTAATCTGCAATCCCGAAGCTCGAAGCTCGAAGCAGAAGGTACTCGAAGAAGATCCTCCGTGGGGACGCCAAAAGAATGTGAGCGGGATGAAAACACACACAGCGCCTCTATAACGACCCGACACACACTCTTGGGAAGATACACACACACACACACACACACTATGGGGCACCACTCGGCTTACACAACACACCTGGCTGAGACAGGGAACACAACTCTGGAGTGAGAGGAGAGAGACTATCCACTTGCCCACTCCACACAGAGACACACACACACACACACACACACACACACCCAAAAAACTCAGCTCAAAAGAGGATAATTTCTGATGTTTAGATACAAATGAGCTTGGGCCAACACCAATGGGGCAAACAGCTCACACAATATGGGTAAAATATGCCAGATACAATCACAAATTGGAGAAGAAGCTTCATTCATAGGAGAAACTTACACAGCAAAAACAGCAGAAAAAGGGTGAGGAATTTGGCAAAATGGACAGCGCCATCGCGTCCGGAACGGCCCAAAACCCCAGTCTACAATGTCAAAGTGCTCAAATCCGACCTCGGATGAGCAGTTTACGGCCAAAACAGGCTCCAAAAACCCCAAAAACACACCTGCGGCTGTTCCTCCTCTCTTCTCCACGTTTTTTCTGATCTTCTCTCTTGTTTTTCAGTTCCCACACTTAGCTTTATTACTTGGGCACCCTTGGCCTTTTAGATGACCTCAAACGGACCCCGAACAGGCCAAAAACTGACCTCGCAGTGCATAGTTGTCACCTTTTTGCATCATCCGCACACCTGGCACTCAGCTTTTTTCCAATAATGCATCTCGCCACCACGTGAAGTGGCCCCAAAAAGTGGTCCTAATGATGACCTTTCTGCGCAACTCTCACAAGAAAACACCCACGTTGTGTCCGTCCTCATCTGCGTGCAAATATTGACCTCGTTCACCCTCCTGACGCCACTAGATGCCATCTGACGCACCTGCTGACCTCATGTCGTCGGCCCGTGGATAGCTTCCTCAAGAAGTTTTACACGCTATAAACTCCTCATTATTGTAGAAAAAACACACTAGTATTGATAATAGTGAAAATCGCTGCACTATGTACATGCTGTCCTACCTGTACACATGTGGGCCCCACATAACCACCTGGCTCTAGAAAATGGGCAATCCTTTATTCGATGCACCATGCATGTGTATGTACATATGCGCAATCCCTTGCTCCAAAAAACTCCTGACAACGTCTGAATGTATATGCATGTGTGCCCCAATACTCATCGAGCTCTCTCAAAAAACCACTAGTGTCGATTACCATATTTGATGCAAATACCTATGTATTTTTGGGTTATCGATCAATGTAGAACACCTGGTAAAAATTGGGCAGTGCCTCCTTTGTAATTTGAGTAGTATTTCAAAAAACTCTGTTTATGCCATCTCCCAACGAGATCCTCCACAGGAGGTTTACGGCTTCAAGAACTAAAATATATCCCATGTATAAAAAACTAGCAGTATATCCCATGTTACTAGCTCAAAATATGGTAGCATCCTCAAAACATATTAGAGACTAACATCTTGTTTGTATCTCAAAAAGGATTCCAAAGAACATATCCTCAATTCTTTATATGTTTATATGCAATGATAACCGATCCCAAGCATAACAAACACATGTAGTATCATAAACACCCTATAAGACTATGTCCATTCGCAAAGATAATTACTATCCCTTACCTTGGATAGTAGCTTAAAAAATACGGTATTCTCAAGGTTTTCGTTGATGAGTAAGTCATCAGCTACATTATTCATGAAGTAGAATCTTGTCAAAAAATAATGCAATGAATGAAGTATCAATATGTCAAATATACCCAATTTGAGCATTCTCCTAAAATATTTGGCCATCAATGTCTACTCCCATGTTATCCGGACCTATGTCATAGTAGCTGATAATCTTGCAAGTTCATAATTTATGAAAATTCGGCAACATCTCCCTTGTATTTTGAATAAAGTTTCAAAAAATCTCCAACGAACTATACCATCTCACCAAGAGACCCTCACAGGAGGATTAAGGTCCAAGTCACCTTACCATAATGCTTATAATAGTCTATTCCCTTACAATGGTTTGAAATATTGAACGAATTATACTTCCGACGTATGCAACATAAATGGTTTGAAATCCTTAAAGAATTATACTTCCGATGCATGCAGCATAAAAAAGGTTCAAAGAAGCAATCACTTTGTAGCCCAGCATATCCTCATACTCAAAGGTCAACTTATATTCTTTGTCCTAATGTTCCTGTTATATGCTCAGTTTTGTTTAACAAAGTGGATAACACAACCTTCTTGAATCCCAAAAACATACTTAACTTAGTCTAATCTTGATTGTTTTAGGAGCAAAAGTATCATTTAGGTTTATACGAAGAACAAGGTATCGAGATTTGCAACAGTATTAGCATGTCAGGTATATCAAAATGAGAAGTCTCCTATAAAATATTTTGCACATAAGAAATTGACAATACCGAAACCAAACACTTATTTATGTATGTTAATGTCTATGAATTTTGTATTCAAGTAACAATATTAATAAACCATAATCATTTCTACGTAGGTGCGAAAGCACCTACCTAGGCTTTGTCGTAGTGTGTATGTCACCATGCCATCCATATCCCTTGCATCATATTAGTATTGAAGAGTATGCATCTGGGAACCATCATTCCAAAGATGATTGAGAAGGTTACTGCCCATTGTGCTCCTATGCTCACCCATACCAAGTGTGTACCTATGAGAGCATTATCATGGTATCTTGTGAGTGTTATGTAGATGACCATGATAATATCCCAATGAAATCGATGATAACTTACGAGAATCTACCAGAGGGTGTGCGGGTGTGTGAAAGAGATAGAGATAGCGAGAGGAATTACAAGTGGGGAGATTAGAGAGAGAACTAATCTCATACGGAAAGGGGCAGCATGTAGTCTCAGCCCGATGTGCACTTTGTGTGTGTGTGTGTGTGTGTGTGTGTGTGTGTGTGTGTGTGAGAGAGAGAGAGAGAGAGAGAGAGAGAGAGAGAGAGAGAGATAGAGCATACCATGTCACAAGAAGCCAAGGCCAACTCGGTGCCAGAGCCCTTGGTCGATTTTCTTGCAGAGAATCATCATGGTCAAGGAGGATCAAGGCGACCAACGAGTTGTACGAGAGCGTGCGTGCGTGTGTGTGTGTGTGTGTGTGTGTGTGTGTGTGTGTGTGTGTGTGTGTGTGTGTGTGTGTGTGTGTGTGTGTGTGTGTGTGTGTGTGTGTGTGTGTGTGTGTGTGTGTGTGTGTGTGTGTGTGTGTGTGTGTGTGTGTGTGTGCGCGTGCGTGCGCGTGTTGAGTACCAACCATGTGCAGTAGCACAGAACACCTTCTTGGCGAGTGTATAGCCAGCAAAGCAACAGAAACAGAGTTACGAGTTACAAAGTAGAGAACGCTATTATAAATTGGTGCAAAGTTGTGTATAAAGAGGGTTCCTGAGAAAAATTCGCTAAGACTTTAAGACCTCTCCCAGCTTGCACTAGTTTGAATTGTAATTTCACGTACTATTAGTATGTATGTTCATATGATCACATGGACTAATTGTTATACTAGCTTGTGTGTGTGTGTGTGTGTGTGTGTGTGTGTGTGTGAGAGAGAGAGAGAGAGAGAGAGAGAGAGAGAGAGAGAGAGAGAGTTTGACCTACCTTGTTGGTTGCCAATGCCATCATTTCATAGGCTGGCCAATGTGACTGTTGAGATAATGAGAATTCCGATGCTCGAGAACCTATATAGGACTGCTTAGCAATTGTTTGAAGGGGCACCAACCGGTGGGGACTCGACTACCATCATTAAAGAGAAATCATATCCTGCTAAGAAAATACAAGTGCTAAAACCAAGATAGTGTTGGATGAGATTACGATACTTAAGGTGTGTAACAACCATCGTACTGATAGTATTAAATATGTGAATGTTCATGCTTGTTTTGGACCAATACATGAAGCGGTTGTGTTGTCAAGGTACAATTGTGTGTATATCTATTAGCAGTTATTTTGTCAAGTTACAAGCGTGTGTATATCTATTAGCAGACCCTTAGGGGGACTTCATGGCACCCTATATTTAGAGGGCCCCACTAATTTATACAATAATACGAATGTGCGCTCCTTGCCGCACTGTCGAAGCAAGGGACTTGCCGATACACCGTGTGCGTGCCACAAATGGCTCCAAGCACACAACAAGACTAATCTAGCAAGCTCAAGAGAGCAAAGGGTGTGTCACTCACCGCTCTATGCTCGCCTTCGTGGTGGATTCCTCGCCGCGATGAAGAAGAAGCCGCAGTCGTGCCGTGCTCAACCGCTTCGCCGCTGTCATGCCTTCGTAATGCTCGATCGCACACACACTCTCCCTCTCTCTCTCTCTCTCTCTCTCTCTCTCTCTCTCTCTCTCTCTCTCTCTCTCTCTCACACACACACATACACACACACACACACACACACAAGGAGGTGAAGAAGAAGAAGATGGAGATGGAGATGGAGCAAGAGCTCTCTTCTATTGCACAAATGAGAGAATGAGTGAATTTTAGGTTTAGTTGGCTTTTATATGAGCTCACCCCATTCACACTTGGGTGCCCATGCTTAGCCAACTAATCCCTTGAATGTCCCAGTTAGAGTGCGCCTCTCATCGGCGATCACTCTTACCCTTGTCCTATTGGTCCGACAAGCCCGGTACCTGACTCTACCAAATACATAATACACGTCCGTCGTAGGTGATGGGGTGTCCGTGAGCCGTGAGGGTTAACATGCCCCCCTTCCTGATGTAGATTCCGTCCTCGGAAGCTATTGAGTTGAAGCTCGTTCGTCGAGGTGGAAGAGCATTTGAGATGAATGTCCTTAGCCTTCATCAGTCACTGCAAAATCAAACAACATTGGCACAGTAATTGCATTCTCATAAGTGATTAAAAAGCATATGCAGTTTTAGGTAGACAAATTGATTGGTAAAAGAATTTCAAACAATTTGTCAGCAATGAACATTAAATTGCAATGTAATCAAATGCATAAACAGATGTAAAGGTAAAAAATTAAACAAGTCTGGGGTCACTAATTTGACGGTCGAAAGGCACTAGAGATCGAATATTAATACCATGGGTAAGCTTCTTAATTTTCTGTGGTCAATTAAGTTGTTTAATCGCGAGAGCCAAGTATTCATGTTCGAGGGCTGACTAGAGGCTATATCTAGAAGACCTTGTAGTTAAGCTACCATAAAAGGAATTTCTCATGAAATCATCGCCTGACTGATTACTTTTTCTTTGACCCCCCAAAGTCTTTTCACAGTGATTCAATTTTGATGTGTGTGCTTATTTTGTATGCCTTGGGTTTTTTGCTTTTCAAGTAAAAGCGCCCATACTGGGAACCTCTAGGGCTCTAGTACCATAGGCAATACATGTGAGTGAAGTACCAAATCAAGCTGAGATTTCTCTTCCAGCTTAAGATTTTACAGTGTGGCACTATGATTTTTTGTTTGTTCATTTTCAGCATTTTAATTTTGTAACTTTGGGGGGTCATATAACACTGATACACCTCCCCAGGCTCATCACACTAGTAAACTCCCTTTATAATACTTAAGCTAAAGGTCAATAGGGTCAAGCCCACTAGAAAGCCCTAGTACATTTCACACAATGCTGCCTAAATCGGATTAAGAACCTAAGTAACCATTAATTATTAGGAAGGCATTCCCCATGGTATTAAGAGAAGATTTCTAACACCTAACTTGGTCAAACTAGTTTGTCGGACAGCTTGATTTTTAAACCTAGACAAGTGATTATGACAAAAAATTACATTGAATTAAATGTTTGATACTAAGCAAATGCGGTGAATATTAGGCTACCAATCACAATTAAAGCTGACAATCATAGATGCAAAAAAGATAAGGGGCAATGCTAATAGACAAGAAACACCTGTTTGTGTCGATGGTCGCGCTTGATTTGAAGAGTGAGTTGAGATAAAGATTCCATGAAGGTCCAAATCCTACCAATAGCAACACGCTCCTGTACACACTAGGAAACAAAAGGAATACCTCCAGGAGGCATATTAGTGGAAAAAGGTACCAACGTTTATTGAACACAACAAAAAACATAAGGAACCCTAACCTAATTATTTGCACTCCCCCTAGAGAGTCAAGGGAATAGGATATTGTAGAGGTTGGGGGGAAACCCTAAGGCTAAACCCCTATCCTAGTCGTCGAGATAAACAAAGTCATCATCCATGAGACCATATGTGCCATCCGTGTAGTCGTGTAAATTTTCTTCTTCATCATAGGTGCCCATGTTTACTACGAAGGTCACTAGACGCCTATAGTCATCTTGGTCAAAAGGGTAGGCTTGTGCAATGGGAGAAACGCTCTCTACTAAGTATGGATCAGACGTGGTCAAGAGACGTATCAGCCATTCTAACTCCTCAAAATTCCTCTCACATGCTAGCGTACCTATCAAATCCCATTCACATGCAAGCACTGGAAAGACCATGTGAAATATTTGTGAAAAGTAACGAGGGCACCTCTCACCCAAGGCAGGAGTGGATGACTGTAGCGTACTAGCCATATCTGTACACGCAAATAGATGATGGTTAGAGTGCAAATATTACAAGGGTCGTGTTCTTGTGCTTAATTTGTTTTTATGATTTGTGTTATGGCTCTTGCTCTTTTACTTTTTTATCTTGTTTTTATGAGTATAAGGGTTTATATATACATTCCCTAAGATCAGAGATTAAGAGGTCAGGGAGAAAGGTTGAGAGGGAAGCAAGTGAATGATGGATGTCCACAAACACTCCCCCCTTCCTTGGGTAGATCATACCGTTTGAAATGATGTCGTCACCCTTTGAAACCAATTGTTCCAGTTGGTAATAGGTGAGGATTTTTGCCATTAGTTTTCTATTACCCTAGGTGCCTCGTCAAGTTGCAAGGGTGGTAAGGTACTCTCCCAGGATCGAACTTGAAGTGGTTCATCAGGTGATTCTTGAACACGGGGAGGTGTGGATTCTTTTGTAGCTTCATGGAGGTCCATTACTATAGATGGAGGCTGTGTAGAAGCTTTTACCTCTATGTATGTATTACATGAGGAGCTAGAAGCTTCATGGAACTCCCCCCTTCCTGAGCTAGGTGGAATAAATTGATTTTCCTTGGAGCCCAAACTAGCTCTGGACTAGGTGTGTAGCATTCTGTGATCTTTCCCTTTCCACGGTCCGCCATTGGCTTTAGCGTTACACTGTTTGACTCATATGGGTTTGTTGTCGATACGGAAGGACACATTTTACGTTTAGGTACCCAAATTTGCTCATTTCCATCATAGTAGCCTTGGGCTTCTAATAGTTGTTTTGGAATCCATCGTGATTGGGTCTTGACTCTCCTAGGGCGCGCTCTTGGTTTTCCCAGGAAATTTTTTCTTGGAATGGATGGGAGGGTTGAGGTAGTTGGAAGTAAGGCCTTGGGGACCCATTGATATGTACTCTTAGGTCGTGGATGAGTACTTGCAATATTACTGCTTGCTGTAACTACAAGTGTTGAAGTGCTAGATTCATGGGTAGCCGGCAAAGACGAGTTAACCACCTTGGCTTGGGAATGTTGGCTATCCTTCAACTTTGCTAGAGTTTGCAATGTAGGTGACTTTGCTTGAATGATAGGGGTAAGAGTCGGTGGTCGCGTCGTGACACTACCAGTATCCCAATCAATAGTGCATTTGGTGGCCAACATCCACGTGCGTCCCAGGTTTACGTTGCATTAGGAAATTTCGGAGGTCATTTGGAGGGCCTTCTAAGAAAATGTATTTTTTGCACTCTCTCTCTAGAAAAAATGACAAATAAAAGAGCTGGGTCTTTCATAGTAAAACTTCAAAAAGTGTACTTTACGTAGATTCCTTACCCCTCTGAACATTCGTTCGTAGTGATTGAGGGATAATACTCTTTTTAGTTGTATTGAATGAACAACGTCAATACGGAGGGAATGAGGCTAACATGGAGGGACGAATCCGCAGCCGCTATTCACTTTCCATTAAACCTGCACATTTGGCTAATGGCGCACTCCTCAAATGGCACAAATGTTACCCACAAACGAGCCAAATATCACCTTCACATTGATTTGGACAATGAGTACAAACCATTGATTAAGCGCAGTAAAACAAACACACATATACCTCCCACCTCCATAGACACGCTCAGAGCTCAAGGAGCTAAACACATAGATATCTGGACGAGAGGCTCTCTCTACCCTAAGAATCCAATAACTAATGCGTCTCCACCGTTTGTCAATCCTACAAGCTTATTGACCTTTGCTGGTGATGGAGAAAACGGCCTTCTGGGTTATTGTAAATCACTTACAAGAGAAGCTGGAACTTACAAGAGCATTCTCCAAGCTCAACAATGTGAGATTGTTCGCCTTTCACATTTACATTCTACAGATCAGGTTACCATTTTGCAACATAAAACAGAGGTACAAGAACTGAAAGGAAAGGTGCGAAGTTGTCAAATGAAGGACACCATCTTGGGTGGTCGTATCCGAAAGAAGAAATTGCGCAATCTTGAAACATTGCAGGTTGCATCAGGAGGTCTCAAGAAAAGAATCCGAGCATTAAGGTGATGCTTCTTGGTTGGCTACATTGTCTTAGTTAAGTAATCTCTTTGTTTTTTCTTGTTATGCATTGTTTTCATGTGCCTAAATAGTGTTAGTGAAGCAAATTTTCTGTTATTTACTTATGCATTGTCTTCATGTAGAGACTCAATCTATCCTGACAAGGAAAACATTGACCCCAAAGCCAATATAGGAAAGAGATTGAAGCCACTTATAAGTAGAAGCCTGGCAGCAGATATAGTACATGACAAGAAGTTTAAGGTTCTACAAAGAAATGTAGTGGACCGCTTTATTTCAGAGAACTCAGTGCCTGCAAAAGAGATACAAGGCACACTTGATTCACTTGGTGTAAGCAAAAGAGGATATTCGGCTATCCAAAAGTCTGTCTCATCCATCTTTGTTAGGAAGGGTATAAAATCCAAACTTCTACCATCAGCCTCAAGTGTTTGGAAAGAGAGGCTTCAGCTTAACGAGGCACAGGGAGACTATCTTGGACAGCCCTTTCATATTAAAGCAACTTACAGTGGCCATGGAGCCAACATGGCATATGATGAGTTCAACAATATTTTTATGGACCTGCGGATACTACAGAAGAGAATGGTGGAGTTTTACAACATCACATTTGAAGAGTCACGTGGACTATTACATTTTGTGTTAAAACTGGATGAGTGTGAGCTTGTTAAAGAGAAAAATCTAGAGCGTGTTACTATTACTTTAATGAATAGAGCCCTCTCAAAGTGTCCCAGTGATGATCCTTTATATTTTAGTGTTCAATCAGAATCTAACATATGGTGGCTTGGTGCGTTTGAGGTAAGCGATATTCTCAAGTAAGCTCAAATATTCAGATCTACTTAAGTCTCATTTATTTTGTGTTGCAGGTAAAGAAAGAAGATCATGAGATTCTATATTGGGTGTTCCATCGAACTAATATTCCGGAGCTGATTGATCGACAGACTAACCAGGGAGAGGTACTACGTCTAGATGGAAGGGGAGACTTTCAAGTTCAGTGGCATCTTGCAGGTGACCTTAAAACATTAAAGTGCATGTATAATTGTGGAATGGGTGCAATGGCAAAGTCACCGTGTTTGTTCTGCATGGAGCCTGCAAAGGTCATGGACCCAAAGTGGTGGAGAAAAGCTCCAACACCTCACATTGAGGATCCTGCTTTTCGACCAGTTTTGAAAATACCACTTGTGAATGTTCACATTTGTACAATGCATGCCCTTTGTAGAATTGTAGAGAAATTGGTCTACTTATACATCGGGTTTGCTTGGAAGATTAAGAACTCTGCAGAACGACAAGTAGCCTTGCAGTGCTTAGAAATGGTACTGTCGGATATGGGGCTTCATGGTGGCAATGTAAAAATCCAGCGGGATGAAAAGAGATCAACTGCTGAGAAGGATGTCCCATGCAAACCATCCATCGGTGGGGTGAAGGCACGAAGGTTTTTATCTAAGCCCCAAGGTACAAGAGATCCAAAGCTAACAAAACATGGAAAAATATATAACACATCTTATGTTAGCAAGGTAGAGTATCAGAGCTGGAAAAAGCTACATATTGCAGTCAAAGACCACGATGCCTTGTCTTTTGTTCTCTTGTAAGATTCATCAAAATATAGATTGTGTGCCCATAATAGAATTTCAGCATTAGAAAATTTTGGAGGTCATTTGGAGGGCCTTCTAAGAAAATATATTTTTTGCACTCTCTCTCTAGAAAAAATGGCAAATAATAGAGCTGGGTCTTTCATGGTAAAAGTTCAAAAAGTGTACTTTAAGTAGATTCCTTACTCTTCTGAACATTCGTTCGTAATGATTGAGGGATAATCTTCTTTTCAGTTGCATTGAATGAACCTCGTCAATATGGAGGGAATGAGGCTAACTAGGAGGGACGAAGGTGCAGCGGCTATTCACTTTCCATTAAACCTGCACATTTGGCTAATGGTGCACTCCTCAAATGGCACAAATGTTACGCAGAAATGAGCCAAATATCACCTTCACATTGATTTGGACAATGAGTACCAACCATTGATTAAGCGTAGTAAAACAAACACACATATACCTCCCGCTTGCATAGACACGCTTAGAGCTCAGGGAGCTAAACACATAGATATCTGGACGAGAGGCTCTCTCTACCCTAAGAATCCAATGACTAATCGTCTCCACCATTTGTTAATCCTACAAGGTTATTGACCTTTGCTGGTGATGGAGAAAAGGGCCTTCTGGGTTATTGTAAATCTCTTACAAGAGAAGCTGAAACTTATAAGGGCATTCTCCAAGCTCAACAATGTGAGATTGTTCGTCTTTCACATTTACATTCTATAGATCAGGTTACCATTTTGCAACACAAAACAGAGGTACATGAACTGAAAGGAAAGTTACGAAGTTGTCAAATGAAGGACACCATCTTGGGTGGTCGTATCCGAAAGAAGAAATTGCGCAATCTTGAAACATTGCAGGTTGCATCCGGAGGTCTCAAGAAAAGAATCCGAGCATTAAGGTGATGCTTCTTGGTTGGCTACATTGTCTTAGTTAAGTAATCTTTTTGTTTTTTCTTGTTATGCATTGTTTTCATGTGCCTAAATAGTGTTAGTGAAGTAAATTTTCTGTTATTTACTTATGCATTGTCGTCATGTAGAGATTCAATCTATCCTGACAAGGAAAACATTGACCCGAAAGCCAATATAGGAAAGAGATTGTAGCCACTTATAAGTAGAAGCCTGGAAGCAGATATAGTACATGACAAGAAGTTTAAAGTCGTACAACGAAATGTAGTGGACCGCTTTATTTCAGAGAGATACAAGGCACACTTGATTCACTTGGTGTAAGCAAAAGAGGATATTCGGCTATACAAAAATCTGTGTCATCCATCTTTGTTAAGAAGGGTATAAAATCCAAACTTCTACCATCAGCCTCAAGTGTTTGGAAAGAGAGGCTTCAGCTTAACGAGGCACAGGGAGACTATCTTGGACAGCCCTTTCATATTAAAGCAACTTACTGTGGCCATGGAGCAAACATGGCATATGATGAGTTCAATAATATTTTTATGGACCTGCAGATGTTACAGAAGAGAATGGTGGAGTTTTACAACATCACATTTGAAGAGTCACAAGGGGTATTACATTTTGTGTTAAAACTGGATGAGTGTGAGCTTGTTAAAGAGAAAAAGCTAGAGCGTGTTACTATTACTTTAATGAATAGAGCCCTCTCAAAGTGTCCCAGTGATGATCCTTTGTATTTTAGTGTTCAATCAAAATCTAACATATGGTGGCTTGGTGCGTTTGAGGTACGCGATATTCTCAAGTAAGCTCAAATGTTCACATCTACTTAAGTCTCATTTATTTTGTGTTGCAGGTAAAGAAAGAAGATCATGAGATTCTATATTGGGTGTTCCATCGAACTAATATTCCGGAGGTGATTGATCGATAGACTAACCAGGGAGAGGTACTACGTCTAGATGGAAGGGGAGACTTTCAAGTTCAGTGGCATCTTGCAGGTGACCTCAAAACATTAAAGTGCATGTATAATTGTGTAATGGGTGGAATGGCAAAGTCGTCGTGTTTGTTCTGCATGGAGCCTGCAAAGGTCATGGACCCAAAGTGGTGGAGAAAAGCTCCAACACGTCACATTGAGGACCCTGCTTTTCGATCGGTTTTGAAAATACCACTTGTGAATGTCCACATCTGTACAATGCATGCCGTTTGTAGAATTGTGGAGAAATTGGTCTACTTATATATCGGGTTTGCTTGGAAAATTAAGAACTCAGTAGAGCGACAAGTAGCTCTGCAGTGCTTAGAATTGGTACTGTCGGATATGGGGCTTCATGGTGGCAATGTGAAAATCGAGCGGGATGAAAAGAGATCAACTGCTGAGAAGGATGTCCCATGCAAACCATCCATCGGTGGGGTGAAGGCACGGAGGTTTTTATCTAAACCCCAAGGTATACGAGATCCGAAGCTAACAAAACATGGAAAAATATATAACACATCTTATGTTAGTAAGGTAGAGTATCCGAGCTGGAAAAAGCTACAAATTGCAGTCAAAGACCAAGAACCAACTACTCGTAACGCGAAGGCTGAGGTTTGGCGATCAATAGACATCCTATTTTTGATGTGCAACAAAGATGACTGGTCACAAGGTGATATGAACAAGTTCAAGGAAAATCTCAACCTTCTGAAAAAATCATTCAAGACAGCATGGACAGACACCCAGATTACTCACTACATGGTATTATCATGTATTTCTTTCTCTCTTATGTGCAAATATGTGAGTGTAAAACATTCTAACTAATCTGTTTTCATATCCAGCACATCATCTTCAATCATTTGCCATATTTTATACAGAAGTATGGGAACCCGGCAATATGGAATACCCAAGGGATGGAAAAGTCTCATTACATGGCGAGAAATGCTTATTTCAGGCACACACGACATGGTGGCTCTCGAATCAAGGCTAACAGTTTGAGAGAACTATTTGAATGGTTCTATCGTAGAATCATTCATCGAATGCA
>NC_140932.1:71970854-72010854 GCF_014529385.1 Adiantum capillus-veneris | reverse complement strand
ATCAAAAGTCAACTCCCACTGCACACTCACACAGAGGTGTTTCTCCTTGATCCACAAATGTCTGTAATTATTAGACAAAAGAATAGTCCATCTGGGACCTTTGAGAGCTGGTTCCGCCACTGTGCTATGCTGGAAGTTACTGTGATCATCTTCCCATATGAGAACAACCATCACTGGAGTCTCATATGCCTTGATGTTGACCAACCAGCAGTGTGGGTGTTCAATTCAATAAAAGGAACCCACCCTGAAATTAGGCTGTAAGTGTTTTGTGTCAGAAAGTGTTTATTATAGATATCCATGTAAATTTGAAGCCTCATGCTAACATCTTGACATTGCCTTGTGCAGTTGTATAAAGAGGTTGTTGCTTGCCTATGGCAAGCTATGTGGAAGGTATGAACTATACAAGGCCACAATCAAAGAAGTACCTGTCCCAAATCAAACCGATGGGAATTCTTGCGGCTGGAGATGTCTTCTCCATGCAGAATATGTCCTGCAAAGCTACTTTGCATTAAAACCTTTCATGACTAAGGTACCCATTTTGCAATGCATTCAGTTAGTTTTGGTTTAGTCTATAAAAGAATTCTCATCATGTGGTCTTTCAATTTTGCAGAGTGCTTTAAAAAACTACACATTTGATTATTTGCAAAGATACCGGGTAAGTTTAATACAACACCTGCTTACTATGTCTAGCCCTAGAGAGCTTGAAGATAGCGGCTTGGATGAGCGCACTATTGATCTTACAAAACATGACGTGCCACCACGACAAACCCCTACATCCGATACAGTGGATACGCATCGGGCCGAGGGTGTCATATCAGCAGAAGATCAAAGAGTCGAGGATGAGGAAAGGACAAATGAGCATATGGAAGCAGCTAAGGTTCAACCGGAGGAGACAATAAAAGAGGCAAGTCAGCCTGTGGAACAGCCAAAAGAGCCTATGGCTGAAACCGAAGATGAGGAAAGCAGGCCTATAGATGAGCAAAAGGATATGGATGAGGAAAGCAGGCCTCGGGACGAGCAAAATGATATGGATCAGGAAAGGATGTATGAGGCAAGCCGATCAACCTTGAATCAGGCAGAAAGGGCCATGGGGGAGACCCCTGATGAAGATTTGAATGATGACTATGAAGATAAAGCGGAGGAGAGCAACAACGACATGAACACTATAGAGACCCAGTATGGACCCTTGCTACCTGAAGATACGGTTGTTCCGGTAATGTCTATTCAAGTATGGCAAAATATGTTCAGCTTCTAACTACTTATATGTACTTGTCAACTTTTACAGAGGTTGATTATCTTGGACGTCAATGGATTGCTGTTGATGCGGGTGCCTCTCGGTGACAGAGGACCCTTTGAGGATTTGCAAACGTTTCGGATGGGAACTTGTCGAGTCGTGGTTCGTCCAGGAACCAAGGAGTTTATTGAGTTTCTTCTTCCGCGCTTCAGAGTTGGCATATGGTCTTCAATGCAAAGGCAAAACTTATCGCCACTAGTTGCAATAGTTTGCAGTGTATGCCAAGCTCACACGTCAGATTTTGCCTTTTTGTATGATCAAAGAAAATGCGTTACTGTTGAGGGCCACTACCACCCTAAAAAACCAGGATTACCTCTTTTGTACAAACCGTTTAGCCAAATCGGTGTACCCTTTGATGCAACTAATACACTACTAATTGATGATACTCCCGAAAAGGGAGAACTAAATCCGCCGGGAACAACTATCTCACCACCTTCTTTCGAGGGGCATTCCTTTGATTTTTACCTTGAAGACATTCTGATTCCATACTTACAGAAATTGTATCTCAGTCCATTGTTCACGGACGAGTTTGTACTTTCTAATGAATTAAGATGATTCTTCTATCTGTCTTTGTCTTGTCTAACATATATATATATATATATATATATATATATATATATATATATATATATATATATATATATATATATATATATATATATATATATATATATATATATATATATATATATATATATATATATATATATATATATATATATATATATATAATATATAGACACACAGAGAGAGAGAGAGAGAGAGAGAGATTTGACGTGGTAAACAAATGTATTTCAAGCACACTTTTTCACAGGGCACAATTGAAAAATGAGATCAATAAACTTCATGTCTTGAAAGTCATTTGTATACACTTGGGTTTACAAGAATATCTGTTACATTGACACTACTTCAACCCGACCATCCAACTCTTTGCACAAAATATCTTTTTCTCTTCGCCGCATCACCTTACGGCCAGCTAAGAAAAAGGAAAAATCTGATAGTTCCTTGTCCATTGACTCTTCAATGATGTCATTTCGCAAATGCTGAAGACTGCATAGCTCCCTTATTGTAACCACCAATAGTAGGCCATTCTCTTTATCAATCACTTCCACATCCACAGTAGGATTATCTTCCAAACCTGCAGAAACTTGATCCATAGGAATGTACTTACCGTTTAGCATTTGTGATCGCATATACCAAAATGAGAGTAATAGTGATTGGCTTGCAATCATGTACTTGACAACTAGAGTATCAAGCGCGACCTCGCACCGTAAACCAATCTCTTCCTTTGCATACCATCCTTTGTCAAGAAGTTTGTCACAGGATGACTGATGAAATGACTTGCACATGAACATAGTTTTTGTAACTCTGATGTTGTAGCTATGAAACAGCTCTATGAAGAGTGCAACAGGACAAAAGTTTGCAATTCGAACCAGTTTGGTAGGAACAGAGCTACGCAGAGACCTTTGTATATCCTTGTAGAGCTTACTTCGCATTGCCTCCACCATTGTTTCCTCGGGAACTGGCCAGTCCACAGTGTTCCAATCGGTCGGTAGAGGTAGTTTCACCAACATGCCATTCTTATTGCCTGAGCTGAGTTGGTAAAAGTGGTCATAAAAAAAGATTCCCTCATCAGCCAATCTTTTGCTGCTCCTCTCTGAATACTGTAGAGAACCAATATGGGCATGTACAACATGGAAGAGGCCTATTATGCACTCCACAGGCTCCCATTGCTCATAAGAAGAGGGATAAACATCTGCAATATATATAAGAAGAGTTAAACTAAGAGTATCAATAAGTACAAATGACAAATCTAATGTAATTGAGTTGTGAAGAGTAGAGACATTACTCATAACAAGCGGGAGAAACATTGCAAAATATATAAGAAAAGTTATAATGAGAGTATCAGTAAATTCACATGTCAAGAGTACTTACAATTGCAACGTGATTGATGTATATTTGATACATTTCCACCGTTTGCTATCACCTCTGGATGGGTAAACACATGCTGAACAAGAACTTCCTTTACAGATCTTTTGCCGATCTCAACTTTGAAATCCAACACCCTGGCCTTCCATGCTGAGCGGTAAACGTTGATACCACTAAACCTCTTGGGTCTTCTTGGTTGCATGAGGACCCATGAACCTTTGTTTATCCTTTGTCCAACCCATTGGTTGTCTGCACTTATTGAAGCTGGTATTGTAATTGAGGATATGCTACTACTTGGCCTTCTAGGCAAAGTGCCGTTGTTGTTTGTTGGTGTGAGAGACAGTAAACACCTTGAGGCTCTTGGGCGAGAAGACGTGGATGCCATAACTCTCAGAGAAAAGCTTTAGTGGAGGGAGATTCACTTTGAAAGCATTCTAATGGAGGGAAAGTGTTTTAAAATTCCAATATCTTGTGCGGGCTTAATGGTCACCCTCCAGTACGTTAATGACCATGAGAGAATATCAGAAGTGGGACCACACGCAAGCACCTAAAAGCTCGGTAAAAGTAAGGAAATTACTATGCTACAATCCTAGTTTCGTGAAAGTTTTATGCTATTTTCCTATTTTTTGAGTCTTTCCAGGTACTTTTCTACGTAACGTAGCCTTCATGCTCATTGGACGCGCTCTATTTTTCTCTCTCTTCATATGGCCCTCCAAATGACCTCCAAAATTTCCTAATGCCTTCCATAGCTCCTGCGGGCATGACTAGAAACCTCTGCACTATGCTTCCATTGTCATAGACAACAAGGGTCTGAAGGACTCCAAGAATAGCAGTTTTCTTTTTATTAATGCCCTTGACTTGCATCGTACTCGGGGATAGGGTCGGTTTCCCTAATTGACACCAAACTCCATAGGATAACAAATTGTGTTTAGCTCCCATATCTAATAAGGCATTGTATAGTACTTTCCCATAGGGGCTATTTAGCTCAATTGGGTATCGTAGGGGTGGCTCAGATTCTAATGATTCGTCATCTGTGTCCTCGAAAAATGCTTGCGTGATTCCCAGATTAGCCTCTCGTTGGCATCTAAGATTAGCCTCTCTACTTGTTCCTTGGCAGCCTTCTTTTGATGGATGGCTTGCAACTCTTCCTGGCTTAGAGGATCATAATATCTTTTGAATTACTCCCATTAAGGAATCCAATGGTTTCAACTCCATCTAGAGTCTCCACACGAATGGTACCTTGCAGGGTAATTTCAAACACTCGATATGGCCCCTTACCAGCGTATTTCAATTTCTTCTTTTCATTACGTACCCCGTACATAAGAACTTTATCACCAACCTTGATGTATTTATCCTTTAAATGGCTATCAAACCACTTCTTTCTCCTATCCTTCTCCACTAGAGCATTTTGCACAGCTAATTGCCTCTCTTCATCTAGCCTTTCCAGGATATATAATCGCTCCACTACGGGGTTACCATCCCAACCTTCTTGAGAAGCTACCCGAAGACTAGGAATGACAAACTCCTATGGCATAACTGCTTCTTGGCCATACACCATCTTAAACGGTGTGCAATTAATAGCAACTTTATACGCAGTACGATAAGCCCATAAAGCTGATGTAAGCTTTAGGTCCCAATCAGTGCGATGAGCCTCGACTGTCTTTGTCAAAATGGAGATGAGAGTTTTGTTGGTACTCTCAGCTTGGCCATTTGCTTGGGGATAATAGGGTGTAGACTTGTGGTGTGATATCATGAAGTTTGATGTGAGTTCTTTTATTACTTCATTTATAAAATGAGTTCCATTGTCACTCACAAGTTCAAAGGGGCATCCAAAACGTGTGATAATGTTCTCAAAGAGAAACTTAGCTGTTGTTTTTGCATCCGCCTTCCGTGTTGCTACAATGGACGCGCTATCTCGGCAAAGTTTAAAATAAATCTTCGATAATAACCAACATGGCCCATAAATCTTTGAACTCCTTTATAGTTCATAGGTGGTGGCAAATCGGCAATGGCTTTAATCTTACTCTCATCTGTGGATATCCCGTTCTTGGACACTATATGCCCTAGAATGACTCCATGCTTAACCCAAAATTGGCATTTGAAAGGGTTCAATGAGATGCGATGAAATCTGCACCTTTCAAATATTTTTCGTAGATATAACAAATGCTTCTCCCAAGAAGAATAAACACAAAGGTCGTCTAGGAAAGCTTCACAAAACTCCCTTAGAAATTCTTTAAACGTAGTGTTTATTAATCGTTGGAATGTAGCAGGGGCATTCGTTAAGACAAAAGCCATAACACGAAATGCAAACACTCCAAACTCTGTGATAAAAGCAGTTTTAGCTTGGTCCTCTAATGCAATTGTGATTTGATTGTAACCAGAGTACCCATCTAAAAAGCTATAAGCTTCCTTGCCCACAACTCTTTCAAGCACATGTTCTGAATATGGCAAGGGATAATGATCTCTCCTAGTAGCTGCATTAACTTTCTTGAGGTCCACGCACACTCTTAGTTTCCCATTCTTTTTTGGCACAATGACTATTAGAGAAACCCATTCTGAGTGCTCAATAGGGTATATGAATCCACATTGGATAAGTTTTTCAATCTCCTCTTGTACAATTTTGGCGTACTTAGGATTCATTGGATAGGGTCGTTGCTGGACGAGTTTAGCAGTGTAGATCATGGGAATTGTATGTTGCACCACAGAAGGTGGAACGCCCTTCATGCCATGATATGTCCAAGCAAAGATATCCTTGTATTCCTTGAGGAGCTCCTTAAGTCCAGCCTCTTCAGTTTCGGTAAGTTCTTGAGCAATAAAGACTGGTTTAGACTCCTCACCTGGTTCTGCTAATTCTATCTCTTTAACTACTGCTGGACCATCATAGACTCCACTGCTTTCATTGGTAGGTATTCGTTGGGCCTTGGCATACACAACCTTTCGCTCCCCCGTGGTATAAGATTTAAAATGTTCAGGAGCCGTATGTAAGTCAGCAGGCTCTTGTCCTGACGGAGACCTTTCTTTTAGTTTTGCCTCCTTTTGTTGTTGTGCTAACTCTCGGTTTTGACGTCTTCTTATAGTTCGACTCAATTTCGGCTCTGTAACCTCCAATTGAGCGAGGTCAATGGGTCGCGGGCTGCACCACATGACACTCTGGAGATGTTCACCCCAATTGTCTACTAGCTTTCGATGAGCATCACATGCCCCTGGATAGCTAAGCCATTCTGTAGTAGATCTTTCCTTGTTTATCCTAGCTCTCACATTTGCTCGATATCGTCGTCTCTTATATGACCTTTGTTTCTTGTTAAGGTTTTGATTTTGGTAAATGTTTGAACTCGACTCGCTTGATAGGTCTTCGCTTGTATCTTCTTCACTCTCATATAAATTACCATAGATGGTCGTACTAGACCTTGAGTGTTCAGTTTCTATACTTGGCTCACTCGATGTTTCCTCAAGTTCTGAATCCATTTCTCCCTGAGATTCCGTTTCTGATGTGTATTGGCCTGAAGCCTTTGAGGAATCATCGGTTTCACTCTCAGGTAGGTGTGCCTCTTTCTTATCATCGGATGTTACATGCGCTATACCTAGCATGTTTACTGGTGCAATGTGTGGTATCTCTTCCCCATCTGGTGTTACCCAGGTTGTTCCTCTAGCTCCCCATGTATCTATAGTTTCCGCTAGGTGTACCCAATCGACATTGTCTGACTCAGCCATTCCGGGTAGGATATCCATATAAGGAGAGTTCTTCCCAATATCCGTGTCTTCGTTACACGTGTAACAATACTGTAATGGAGCTGAGTGAATTGTTGTGTCTGATCGATTATCAATGATGAATTTATTTCCTAGAGGATGCGTTTGACCACTTAAAAGATCAACTCGAATGACAGAGTCTTGGAACTGTAAGTAGACGTGGTTCTTGGACCAGTCATGCACCATTTTTGCTTCCCTCATGAATGGACGCCCTAAGATCATCTCAAATGACATAAGATGCTTGGAAAAATCCATAACAATGAAAGTTTGCCTTACCTTGTGTCCCAAGACCTTGATTCTGAGATCCTTTAGCATTCCAATAGGCGTAACAATAGATCCATTAGCCATTTTTACCACTACGCTTGTGGCTTCAACGTGAGGTCGCCCCATAGACTCCCAACAACTCTTTGTCACCATGCTGACTCCCGCACCACCGTCAAGGACCCCCTTTACAGTTAATCCTTTAGTAGTGATTGGTAGAGTAGCATTAGATTCATCACCTTCAAAGTATTGCCCCAACTTGTTAACGGGTACTTCAATTACAGATTCATATCCCGCTAGGTCAGATGGTGGTGCTAAATGTTCCTCATCATTCATTACCGAGTAGGGTCTGTTCATATGTGCAAACTGTGGTAATCCGGCCTGTAATTCTCCATTGAGGAAGGCTCGAAGAGCTGAGACTAGCTCGGGGTCTTTATATAGTTTAGACATGATGGTGGTTCTAACTTCTGAAGACATGAAATCCATCAATTTGGCAACATTTAATGGCATCTTGTGGGACGTAGGACCCTGACAAGAGAATGGTGAAGATGGAATCTCCACTTCCTCTAGGGGGTCGGCTATTCCCTCACCAAACATTCTCTCTAGTAGGAAAGGTGTGTGTCCACTTTCAGATGTCCTACCCTCACTCTCTTCCCGAATGATACTGGGTATAGCTAACGGCCTGTAGTTCTTGTGAGGTTGAACTTGTGTGGGAAACACTGTGTCCGACATCTGGATGTGTTTGGGTTCAGGTTCTAATGTTCGTTGAGTTTCTTCCACCAAACCCCTCAGTTGTTGGACTCGTTCAATTTCCACTTTTGGGTTTGGATAGGTTCCAATCTTTCTCTTGCAATCCTCATTTTTTGTCGCTCGTGGCTTATCTTGGGGATTCGCAACTGGGTAGTTTAACTTTGAATACTCTTTTGGTGTTCGTCGTAATTCCCTCTCGTGATCCTCCTCACTGGCTTTTTCCTTTGTAGTAACAGTTTTGGTCTCCGTGGCCTCTATCGAATCTGAGTCATCCTCAGGGTCATTCATATACACGGGATCCTCTCCTGTCCCTATGTTAGTCTTTGAACTAGGTTTTAAGCTAGAAGCATTAAGGGATTTCTTTCTTCGTGTTTTCTTCTTTCTCGCTCGGCCAATGGATGCAGCATCTCTCTCTTTGAGGATGTAATTTTGCTTTTGGAGCATCGACCGTGTGAGTGCATTCACTGGTGCTATGTTTATAGTTGGTGGTGTCCCATCAACGATCTCTATTATGTTCAATGGTGTGATTTTTGGTGCGTTTGGATTGTTAGGACACAGTGCGATCAAATGATCTATGCCACAACGATTACAAATGAGTATTGGCATTGCCAATGCACTCCCTTGACTTGTTTGCATTAGTGCGGCATTCTTTTGTATTCTAATGGGGCACTCAGCTACTCGATGTGGTCCACCACATTCGTAGCACTGAAGAGGTGGTCTCCTGGCAAAACTATTAATGTTTTGGCCTCTTGCTGCTAGCGCAGTAGCTTGATATACCGGTTTGATTTGTCCCCAATGGTCTTACATATAGTACATGGGACACTCCTCAAGCATGTCGACTCCATAGGTCATACTAGAGTCTATGTCCTCTTCGCAATCTACATACGTATTAGATGACTCGCAACCTATTTGGTTCATAGGTGTAACTCTTGGATGAGGGGCTTGCGGTCCTAGCACTGGAGGTGGCAACGGTGTGGTTTGGACCACATTTTGGGTTCTAGGGACCATGTGTTGTAATGGCAACTGTTGCTCCATGGGTGGGGTAGGCATCAATGCAGGAACTCGAGGTGAGTCTGCCCAAGCTATAGGCGGTCTATTTTCCATGATGCGTTTAAGCATTAGGCAATCCTTCGCTTGATGGCCATACCTATCACACGCGTTACAAGTCCCGTTAAACTTTACTCTGAAAGTAGGGCATTCACTCGTAGTATGTGGGCCCAAGAAAATTGAGCACCATTGTTGCTCCCTTCTTGGATACATATGAGTGTTTTGTGGAGCACGATTACCCCTAAGGCTTTCTTGGATGGCCTTTGTGAGATCTACCAAAGTCATTTCAGATATCGTTTTCTCTTTCACGATTGGCTTTATCTTCATTGGCTCATGCCCTGATGCTTGCGAGCTACTAGACTTCGGCTCGGCAGACACTCTTTCTCCTGCAATCATTAAATTATCCTCCAATTGGATTGCATTCATGGTGACTGCTTCCCAAGTAGTGATACCTCTAATGACTAGGCCATTATAAATACTTTCATGTCGTAGTCCCCTAATGGGTGTATGTGCTCCTGGAACCACATGTGAGATGGGAGTTGGCCTTGGCCTTGGCATATGCGCGGCTCTTGGGTCCCAAATTTCGTATGGTGGTGTACCAGACGGTGGTCCAAAGTTTACAGGCGTGGCCCTAGGCATCGGGGGTGCCTGATATGGCATGTTATTATTAAATGGCATGGCTCCACTTGTATAAGATCTTGGATAATTCCATTGTGGATTGTAAGCTCTTGGAATAATCGGAGGTGTAGGAGCTACATGAGGCTGAGGTACGACAGGTCCACATGATTGATACATACATGTAGGTATAGTTGGGGGCACTGTGCTACTAGGCATCGGCGCAGTATTAACAAATGAACTCCATGGTGTACTTCTTGTCATGCTCACCACTGGGATATGCATGGTAGCCGTAGTGTCATTAAGAGAAAGATGAGCTAGATCTGGGAAGGTAAAGCTGCCACGTGTGGGCTCAGATTGTACTTAGGCTCTTGGCGAAACAACATATGGAGGATCAATGGGGCTCACTGAGGGAGTCTCCATTTGTGATAGGGTTGGTTGGTTGGCCTTTCCCGTATCCAAGAATCTCATTAGGCCTGTTGAAGGAATGTTGATCCCTGTGTTCTGTCTTTCTAACTCGACAATCCTATGGAGGACATCACAGACTTTCTGTTGTTGCTCATCTATGCTAGTAGCACCCGATGTAGATTGTAGAACATCTAACCAACCCACATGATAGGTGTGTCCTGTGTACCGATCAGTTAAAGCTTCTGCTTGTAGGTCATACTCCCAATTTTCGTTTAGGAATATCCCATCTAGGCCCGGCGTGCTGGAGGTTTCCCTTGAAGTGGAAGCATTATTGCTCCCCATAGTTTTCCCCTCTGTGACTGCTACCTTGGGAGCACTTGGTTGCTTGGCTGGCATGATTGTTGTCATAGGAGCCTTTGCTGTCAGGGCTCGACTTTTTTCTAGCCTTCGTAGGTTCTCAATTTCCCTCTCCCTTGTTGCTTGCATATAGCGTTCGATCTCTTGTACTTCGGCAAGACTCCTACCATCGGGTAGTAAAACCTCAGAGGGAGATAGTCCTAAAGGATCAGGAGATGCAGTGGATGGAACATTCACATGCACACTCTCAAGAAGCATAGGGTCCATTTTAGGCATGAATGACGAATTTACTTCCCCACTCCCTTCATTTATTTCATTAACCGCATGTTCGGAGCGAGTAGCTCTACTAAGGGTCTCTTTTAAGCGGCTAAACACGCTGGGCCCGGGCCGTGGGCCCATGGCATGCATGTCTTGACTTGAACGATCAGGGTTTGGTGTAGGATACCCCTCCATGACTTCGTAGTCAGAGGAAGAATCACTAGACGCGATATGAGGATCTTGGGTCGCGCTACCTTGAGTCCCGGCCGAAGGTCCAGAACCTAGGGTGGAGGAATAATGGGTGCCCGCGTAAATGGAGGCACTACCAATATGCTCGTGCTCTAACACTCGTCCAGAGCGTAGGTTCATATGACTTGGATCCCCTAGAAGTGTCAGTGAGGGCCCGTAAAGGCTGTTCACCTAGTAATTTTGGGTGTTTTGCAACCCAAGTCTTTTCTTATTTTTTGATTTTTTGGTCCTTTTTTTCTGACCCAGCTATAGAATAGAACGTATGATAGCTCAAAACGAGCGTCTCGGTCAGAGGGACGTGTCGTGCTTCACAGCCCTTCGTTTGGTCACTTTATGCCCTCGGAATCCCTAAAACCGTCAATTTCTAGTAGGGAACTAGGCCCGAATTAGAAAGTCTAAGGGTGCAAGTGGGAAAAGAAGGGAGGAGAGTGGAGGACTTGCCCCACATGCTCTCATTCCCTCTTGAGGGGGTAGGGTATATATATAAGAGTGAGTCTACTATATATCATACGACTGAGGCCTGGGCCTAGGCATGGGCTTGGGCTTGGGCTTGGGCTTGGGAAAATGATCCCGATCCCGATCAAAATTTTAGTGTAGCCCCCCAGTCACTCACGCTTAAATATTTTCGGTTTTTTTTTTTTTTTTTTAAGTGTAGCCCCCCAGTCACTCACAGACAGCTCCCTACCTTATCTACTTACAGTGCTGCTAACCACTAACTAATCTGTTAACTGCTTACTGACAGTGAGCTAACTATCCACCTACTTCCTCTCTCACTACCTTGCTGTGCAAAGACTGTGTGCAGGCAAACCTTGACAGAAAGCTGTGTACAGACTGTGTGCAACAGAAATTGCTAACTGCCTTCCTACTTATTCATTCACTGCAAACAAGCTAACGACTACTAATTGTGCAAAGACTGTGTGCAAACAGAAAACACAACATTATGCAGAAATCACAGAACTTGCACACAACACAGAAATTAACAACTTACAGAAAAACAACTCATTCCTCTTCCTCTTTCTCTTCTTTCCTACTACAAACAACTCATAGGAGAAGCACAAAGTGCCTCTTGGGCTTAGTGCAGGGCGATTCCCCGGCAGCGGCGCCAAAAATGTGCGCTCCTTGCCGCACTGTCGAAGCAAGGGACTTGCCGATACACCGTGTGCGAGCCACAAATGGCTCCAAGCACACAACAAGACTAATCTAGCAAGCTCAAGAGAGCAAAGGGTGTGTCACTCACCGCTCTATGCTCGCCTTCGTGGTGGATTCCTCGCCGCGATGAAGAAGAAGCTGCAGTCGTGCCGCGCTCAACCGCTTCGCCGCCGTCGTGCCTTCGTAATGCTCGATCGCACACACACTCTCCCTCTCTCTCTCTCTCACACATACACACACACACACACACACACACACACACACACAAGGAGGTGAAGAAGAAGAAGATGGAGATGGAGATGGAGCAAGAGCTCTCTTCTATTGCACAAATGAGAGAATGAGTGAATTTTAGGTTTAGTTGGCTTTTATATGAGCTCACCCCATTCACACTTGGGCGCCCATGCTTAGCCAACTAATCCCTTGAATGTCCCAGTTAGAGTGCGCCTCTCATCGACGATCACTCTTACCCTTTTCCTATTGGTCCGACAAGCCCGGTACCTGACTCTACCAAATACATAATACACATCCGTCGTAGGTGATGGGGTGTCTGTGAGCCGTGAGGGTTAACACCGAACACTTTCTGTTACCTTGATACTCTGTGTGTGTGTGTGTGTGTGTGTGTGTGTGTGTGTGTGTGTGTGTGTGGCCCTCCCCCATCCCAGAGGAGAGATCCACTTGGTGGAGGATAGGCCATCATGTGGACCTATCCCTCACCAATTGCATTATGCTTCTTAGAAAGATTCAATGTTTATACATCACTCATATGTGTTGTGTTGAAAGGGGTTTGATATGTGAATATCAAATTGTTGTCCGAAAAAGGGATCCTCCTAGAAGGAAAATATGGTTATGTGAAATATACATACCTAGACTTCCATGTTTCTTGCAAATATATCAGCCTGATGTGTTCACCATATGTCATCATATTGTAATATATTCTGATCCTGCAAGACAAAGATCAACTGCATGTCCACCCCTATCCATATGGGTGGAATATCTAATAATTATCACTCTAGTCAAAGAGCCTGCAAGACAAAGATCAACTGCACGACCACCCTCATCTGTATGGTTAGAATAACTTATGATTATCATTCCTTTTTCTTGTAAGGGGTAATAGCTCCCTATTTTAGGTCTCTTATTAGTCAAGGGATAAGTAACCCTAATTATATTCCCATTTTAGGGTTCTAAAACCCATATCCTTACAGAAATCTTTTGATAAATTTTGGATAAATCGGAGTATCTAATTAGGAATAATCATACCAGAGAGCAAGCAATCCAATTCTTAGGGTATGAATACCCATATCCTGACAAAAACCATTTGATGTAAGAATATCCAATTGTTGTATGATAAAGGGGTCCTCCAGGGAGGAGAGTATGGTATTATGGAAACTACATACCAGACATCTCATGATTTTGGTTGATGTGTCATTCCAAATTTGTGCGCTGCATCGTCATGGTGGCTGCTATACAATACTCCAATCCTGCAAGATAAAGACCACTTGAAATTCCACACGTGCTTGAGGGTGGACATTGATTATAGTATATGGATTATATGTAAGCATGTAGGTACTTGACCAATTTAGGAGCTGAGAGCCCCAACCCATCCCTTTGGATTGGGTGGATCAAGCTAGTGATAATGTAACTTGTATTAACTTGACCAATTTAGGAGCTAAAGAGCCCCGACCCATCCCTTTGGATTAGGTGGGTCAAGCTATTAATAACCGACATTAAGCGCTGCAATTCCTAGGGAATAATTATACCAGAGAGCAGGCAATCCAATTCTTAGGGTAAGAATACTTATATCCGGACAAAAACCATTTGATTGAAGTCAAGATAAATTAGAGTAGCTACATTATTATTTAATATATTATCTACTTCCAATCGTTAAGTATGGCACTAGTCCGACCAAAGACTAGTAGGGAAAAGGAGTGTGTTTTAAGTATGAAAATCCCCTCATAATTGGACCATACTTAGATAATTGTCTTAAATAATATATTAAATAACAATATTTTAAAACAAGATGTCATATAACTCAATTAACATTTCATATACACCAATACAAAATTCTGCATCTAATGGATAATACAGTCATTTAGATCAAAAATTTGATCTTTGATCATTACAAATTGATATCTTAGTGTTGTATCTCTGTGTGTCCATCCTTCGGGATGAGCTTCCACTACATCTACATGGAGAAGGATCCAGCTGTTATTTGCATCCATACAAAAACATTCAGGTAGAACTGGCTATGTTTGTGCATTTTGCAGGTATCGACACTGGATCCAATTGTCATCCATGTCACACCTGTAGACCTAGTTTACAGCTTACCCTTAGGATTGACTATTAAGTTCAGATTTCAGGTAAGATAACCTCTCAATGTATATGCATGTGTACCCCAATACTCACCGAGATCTCTCACAAAACCACTAGTGTCGATTCCCATATTTGATGCAAATACCTATGTATTTCTGGGTTATCGATCAATGTAGAACGTCTGGCACAAATTTCACAGTGCCTCCTTTGTAATTTGAGTAGTATTTCAAAAAACTCAGTTTATGCCATCTCCCAACGAGATCCTCCACAGGAGGTTTACGGCTTCAAGAACTAAAATATATCCCATGTATAAAAAACTAGCAGTATATCCCATGTTACTAGCTCAAAAATATGGTAACATCCTCAAAACATATTAGAGACTAACATCTTTGTGCTCGTCTGTCGCACGTGTGAATGCAAGGAACTTGCCAATACACTATATGCAAGCCACAAATGGCTCCAACCAAACAACTAGCCTAAACTAGTAAGCTCAAAGATGGCGATGGTGTGTCACTCACCGCTCTACGCTCATTGTCGTGGAGGATTCCTCGCCGCGAAGAAGAAGGAGCCGCCACTGCGCCGCGCTCAACCGCTTTGCCGCTGCCGTGCCATCATCGCAATGCTCGATCGCGCTCTCTCTCTCTCTCTCTCTCTCTCTCTCTCTCTCGCACACACACACACACACACACACAAGGAGATGAAGAAGAAGAAGATGGAGATGGAGCAAGAGCACTCTTCAATTGCACAAATGAGAGAATTAGCAAATTTTAGGTTTAGTTGACTTTTATATGAGCTCGCCCCATTCACACTTGGGCACCCATGCTTAGCCAACTAATCCCTTGAATGTTTCAGTTAGAGTACGCCTCTCATCGGCGATCACTCTTACCCTTTTCCTATTGGACTGACAAGCCCGGTACCTGACTCTACCAAACAAATAATACGACGTCCGTCTTAGGTGATAGGAATGTGCGTGAGGGTTAACATGCCCCCCTTCCTGATGTAGATTCCGTCCTCGAAAGCTATTGAGTTGAAGCTCGTACATCGAGCTGGAAGAGCATTTGAGATAAATGTCCTTAGCCTTCTTCAGTCACTGTAAAATCAAACAACATTGGCACAGTAATTGCATTCTCATATACAATTAAAAAGCATGTGCAGTTGTAGGCAGACAATTTGATTGGTAACAAAATTTTAAACCATTTGTCAGAAATAAACATTAACTTGCAATACGATCAAACGCATAAACAATTGTAATGGTAAAAAATCAAACAAGTCTGGGGTCGCTATTTAACAGTCAAAAGGCACTAAGGATCGACTATTAATACCATGGGCAAGCTTCTCAATTTTCTCTGGTCAATTAAGTTGTTTTCGCGAGAGCCAAGTATTTCATGTCCGAGGGCTGACTAGAGGCTATACCTAGAAGACCTTGTAGTTAAGCTACGATAAAAGGAACTGCTCATGAAATCATCACCTGGCTTATTTCCTTTTCTTTGAACCCCCAAAGTCTTTTCACATTGTTTCAATTTTGCTGTGTGTGCTTATTTTGTATGTCTTGGGTTTTTTGCTTTTCAAGGAAAAGCGCCCACACTGGGAACCTCTAGGATTCTAGTACCATAGGCGATACTTGTGAATGAAGTACCAAAGCAAGCTGAGATTTCTCTTCGAGCGTAAGATTTTACATTGTGGCACTTTGATTTGTTTTTGTTTGTACGTTTTCAGCATTTTAATTTTGTAACTTTGGGGGGTCATATAACATTGCTACCCTCCTCAGGCTCATCACACTAGTAAATTTCCTTTATCATACTTAAGCTAAAGGTCAATAGGTACTAAGCCCACTAGAAAGCTCTAGTACATTTCACACAATGCTGCCTAAATCGGATTAAGAACCTAAGTAGCCATTGATTATTAGGAAGGCATTCCCCATGGTATTAAGAGAAGATCTCTAACGCCTAGCTTGGTCAAACTAGCTTAGTCGGACTGCTTGATTTTTAAACCTAGACAAGTGATTATGACAAAAAATTACATCGAATTTAATGTTTTATACTAAGCAAATGTGCTGGATATTATGCTACCAATCACAATTAAAGCAGACAAACATGGATGCAAAAAAGATAAGGGGCAATGCTAATGGACAAGAAAAACCTGTTTGTGTTGATGATCGCGCTTGATTTGAAAAGTGGATGAGAGAAAGATTCCATGAAGGTCCAAATCCAAACAACAGCAACAGGTTCTTGTACACACTAGGAAACACAAAGAATACCTCTAGGAGGCACATCAGTGGGAAAAAAGAAGTTTGCTAATCACTAAACTCTAAAACAGAAACACTCCTATTGTACTAATCCTATCTACCCTCCAACACTCGAGTGATGAGGATCAAAGGTGTTTTTGACATAGGTTTCTGTTTCAGTGTAACGGATGTGAATGTGTAGGTCTGGGTCAATGTTTTGACTTTTATTGTGCATACTCATTTGCTAATTGCTCTTGCTCTTTATTATTTTTGTTTTTTGTGAGTATAAGGCTTTATATATACATTCACTAAGATTGGGAAATTGAGAGGTCAAGGAGGAAGGTTGAATGATGGATGTCAACAAACACTCCCACCTTCCTTGGGTAGATCATACCTTTTGGAATGATGTCATCACCTTTTGAAACCAATTGTTCCAAGTTGTTATGGGTGAAGTCTTTAACCAATAGTTTTTGACCGCCCTATGCGTTTCATCTAGTTGCAAAGGTGGTAAGGTACTCTCCCATGAGTTTATTTGCAACATTGTTGTAGGTGGTGAACTTACAACGGGAGGTGCAAACATGATTTTATTTGCAACATTGTTGTAGGTGGTGAACTTACAACGGGAGGTGCAAACTCTTTCTTGCTTGTATGGATATGTACAATGGTAGGTGGAGGTTGTGTCGAAGCTTCTATTTCCGTATAGGAACTACACGAAGAGCAAGAAGCTTCATTTGATTTCCCTGTTCCTGAGCTAGGCCGAATAGATTGGTTTTTCCTTGGAACCCAAACTAACTCTGGAGCGGGTGTGTAGCATTCCGTGATTTTTTTCTTTCCGCGATCTTCAATTCATTTTTGGGATTGGGCTCACATGGGCCAGGTGACAGGTAAGAGCACAATTTACGTCTTGGCACCCAAATTTGATCATTTCCTTGATAGTAGCCTTGGGCTTCCAATAGTCGTTTAGGAATCCAACGCAATGTTTCTTTAAATTTCTTAGAGCAAGTGGGACGTTTCTTACAAGGCTTCTGTTTTTTAGCACTAGCTATGGTCGCTAAAGAAGCTTTAGGGACCCACTTGTATGTTTTCTTCATTATATTAGGATGAGTCTTGTCAGAAGCTATATGCATTGCTTGTAGCATATTAAAGGGTACGTGTATTTCATCCCCCTCAAGTGTTACCCAGGTCGTCCCCCTGTTTCCCCAAGTGTCTATGGTTGCTGCTAGGTGGATCCAATCCACATTGTCAGACCCAATCGTCTCAGGTAGTACATCCATATAAGGAGAATCTTCCCCAACATCAATGTCTCCTTTACACGTGCAACAATATTGCAATGGGGCCGAGTGAACTGTGGTGTTAGATCTATGATCAATTATAAACCTGTTTCCTAGAGGATTTGCTCGACCAATTACAAGATCTACTCGAATGACAGAATCTTGGAACTGCAAGTAGACATGGTTTTTAGACCAGTCATACACCATTTTTGCTTCCCTCATGAAAGGACGTCCTAAGATCATCTCAGATGCCACAGTGTGCTAGGAGAAATCCATAACAATGAAGGTAACTTTTATTTTATGTCCAAAGACCTTGATCTTGAGATCTTCTAGCATCCCAATAGGTTTAACAATAGACCCATTGGCCATCTTCACTACTATGGTTGTGGTCGCAAGGTGAGGTTTTCGCATAGTTTCCTAGCAATTTTTAGTCACAATGCTAACCCCAGTGCCACCATCAAGGATTCCCTTCACAGTTAATCCCTTGGTAGTGATTGGTATAGTTGCATTGGATTCATCGCCCTCAAAGGATTGTCCCAACTTGTTAATGGGTATTTATATAACAAGGTTCTCATCTAGTTTGGGTTGTGGATCTAAGTGTTCCTCCTCTATTGGCATCGCCCCAGCTCCATCCATCTGTGCAAATTGTGGTGGCCCAAACTTTAGTTCTCCATTGAGGAAGGCTCGGAGAGCTGAGACTTGCTCAGGATCTTTATATAGTTTGGACATGATGGTGGTTCTAACTTCTGAAGACATGAAATCCATCAATTTGGTAATGTTTAACGACACCTTTTGGGCTTCAGTCCCTTGACGTGGGGAAGACGAGATCTCCATTTCTTTGATAGGATCAGGTAGTCCCTCTATAAACATTCTTTCCATCAAGAAGTGAGTACGCCCACTTTCCCATGACTTTAAGTCACTTTCTTCTTGGATGACACTAGGTATTGGCTAAGGGTCTATGGACTCGGTGAGCTTGTTGTTGCATAGGGAACACTGTGTTTGTAATCTGGATCTCCCTAGGTGCTGTCTCTAGATCCCTTTGGGTATCTTCTACCAAACTTCTGAATTGCTTGACTCGCTCGATCTCCTCTGTAGGGTTTGGATAAGTTCCTATCTTCTTCTTGGATCCTGGCCATTGTGGCTCATGAAGATCTTCCTTGTTGGTTTCTATCTTAGTGGTCGTTTTGGTCTCCATGGTTTCACCTGAATCAGAATCCTCTTCAGCGTCGTTCACATATACGGGGTCGTTACCAGTCCCTATGTTGGTCTTTGAACTAGGGTTTGACTTCGTTGCTTTTTGCGATCTCTTCCTTTGTGTTTTCATCTTTTTTGAGATTGGGCAATTGATGCCATGTCTCTTTCCTCAAGAATATAATATGTTTCTGGAGCATCGATCGTGTGAGTACGTTTACTGGTACCATAGGTGTACTTTGTGATGGCTCCTCGATAACCTCAATCAAGTTTAATGGCGTGATCTTCGGTGCATTTGGATTATTTGGACATTGGGCAATCAAATGATCTATGCCACATTGATTACACATGAGTATCGGCATTGTAGACGTGCTCGCTTGATTGGTTTGCATTAGTGTGGCGTTCTTTTGTAGCCTAATAGGACACTCAGCTACACGATGTGGACCTCCACATTCAGAGCATTGAAGAGGTGGTCTCTTAGCAATGTAATTGATATTTTGGTCTCTTGCAGCAAGAGCAACTACTCGATAGATAGGTTTGACTTGTCCTCAATAGTCCTCCATGTAGTATTGTGGACTTTCTTCAAGCACATCCATCCCATAGGCAATATTAGGATTGATATCTTCCTCACAGCCTTCCAAACAAGCAATAGATGACTCACAACCCACTTGATTCACAGAAGTGATTCTCGGATGTGGTGGTTGCGATCCTAGCACTGGAGGTGGTAAGGGTGTTGTTTGAACAACAATTTGGGCCCTAAGGACCATGGGTTGTGCTGTTTGTTCAAGAGGTGGGGCCGGCATCAATGCAGGCACTCGAGGTGTGTCTATCCATGCTAAGGTTGGTCTATTGGCCATCACGAGCTTAAATACTATGCAATCCTTAGCTTGATGACCATACCTCCCATAGGCATTGCAGTTCCCATTGAATTTTACCCTAAAAGTAGGGCATTCACTGGTATTATGCAGTCCATAGCATACTGAGCACCATTGTTGCTCCCTTCTTGGATACATATGATTGTTTTGTAGAGCACGATTGTCTCTAAGACTCTCTTGAATGGCCTTGGTGAGATCTGCTAAAGTCATCTCAGATATCTTTGGCTCCTTAGCAATAGACTTTAGAGTCATTGGCTGATGCGCCAATGCTTGTGAGCTAATAGATTTAGGCTCAACAAACACTCTTTCTCCTTGAATCATTAAATTATCCTCCAATTGGATCGCATTGGTGGTGACTACTTTCCAAGTGGTGATACCTCTAATGACTAGGCCATTGTAGATATCCTCATGTCGTAATCCCCTAATCAATCTATCAAGCAATTGATTATTATTGAAGTGCTCATTTGGATTACAACAAGAATTCAAATGCTTCAAGCGACTAATAAAGTCTCTCATCGACTCTCCTTCCTCTCGTTGGGCTTTTTGGAGCTGAGAAGCTACACCCCAAAGCACTCCCTCTTGTATGATTCTTTCAAGAACAGTCTCCTAAGAGTAGGGTAAATCGTTTTTTCTTCCACCCTTAGGGTTCTATACCAATCCCCAGCCTTTCCACTTAAGGTTAGGCTTAAAGCATTACTCTTATGCAGGTCATTGTGTTCTCCTAGAGAATTGCATATTTGTTCAAACACTTTGATATGCTTTCTCACATCCTCGTCTCCACTAAATTTTTTGTGTGAGCTTGGCTATTTGTACTGCCTTACTTCTAGGCTCTCTATCAGGCGTGTTATGCATATTCTCAACGATAGATTGACCGATAGCTTGAGCAAATGTTGCCAAGTCACCTAACTGAGCAGTCACCGTGGGTGAAGGCTCTCTAGAGACTCCATGTGGATTAGGTATTGTCATTGGGCTTGGCGCATAGGAAGCCCTTGGGTTCCACGTTGGGTACAATGTTGTGCCATGTGGTGGCCCAAAGTTCATATGTGTGGCCCTAGGCATAGCAGACGTCAGATGTGACATGCTAATGCTAGCCGGTACAGTCCCATGGAAATAAGAACTTGGGTGTTGTGGTTGTGGAGCATAGGTTGTTGAAACAATGGGAGGGGTAGGGACTACACGAGTACGAGGATCCATGGGTGTATACGATTGGTACACACTTGTAGGTACTGTCAGGCATTGAGCTACCATGTAGTGGTGCTTTACTAACAAATGAGGTCCATGGCGTGTTTCTTGGCATGCCCATCATTGGGGTAGGCATGATAGCCGTGGTGTCATCAAGGGAAAGATGAACTAGACTTGAAAAAGTAAATCTATCACTTGTGGGCTCAGATTGCATTGATACCCCTGGCGAAACAACCTATGGAGGATCCATTGGACTTACCGAGGGAGTCTCCATTTGCGATAAGGTCGGTTATTTAGTCTTTCCTGTATCCAAGAATCTCATGAGACCCGTTGAAGGCATGTTGATCCCCTTGTTCTGTCCCTCTAACTCAATGACCCAATGGATGACCTCACAAACTCTTTGTTGTTGATCCTCTACACTAGTAGCTCCCGTTGTGGATTGTAGGACATCTAACCGGGACATCTAACCAACCCACGTGATAGTGTGACCTGTGTATAGGTCAGTTAGAGTTTTCGTTTGTAGTTCGTACTACCAGTTCTCATTTAAGAACGCTCCATCTAGGCTTGAGGTGCTAGGGGTATCCTTTGAGCTAGATGTAATGTTGCTCTCTATGGGTTGACCCTTAAGTGGTCACTAATTCAGGAGCACTCGATTGCTCTCCTAGAAAAGATATTGGCATAGGGGCTTTCTCTTTTAACTCTCTTCATTGCTCCACCTTGCGTAAGCTCTCAATTTCCTTTTCTCTAGCCGCGATGATATATCGCTCAACCTCTTACACTTCGGAAAGGCCATTACCATCAGGTAATATAACCTCAGAGGGGAATATTTCTGAAGAGTCAGGGGGTGCGGTGAATGGAGTATTCACGTGCACATTCTCTAAGGGCATAGGGTCTACGTTGGTCATGAATGGAGAATTTACTTCCCCACCCACCTCATTTACATCATTAGCTCCATGTTCGGAGCGAATGGCTCTTTTAAAGGTTTCCTTCAAGCTGCTAAGCACGCTCGGCCCGGATCGTGGACCCATGGCATGCATGTCTTGGCTTTAGCTATCGGGATTAGGCATTGGGAAACCCTCCATGACGTCGTAGTCAGAGGAAGAGTCACTAGCCGCTATGTTTGTGTCTTGGTTTGTACTACCTTGGGTCCCCGCCGAGGGCCCGGAACCTAAGGTAGGTGGATATTGAGAACTTGCGTAAGTCGATATGCTCTCTAGTTTCTCGGCCTCTAGCACATGACCAAAGCGCAAATGCATGTGCCTTTGGCACCTTACAAGCGTCGGTGAATTAACTTCGAAGGTTAAACGCTTACTTTTTTAGGCGTCCGTTTTCACTCGTTTTTTGATATTTTTAAATATTTTTAATGATTGGTTTTTTTATTAAATTTTGAGATAGCTTGAAACGAGCATATCATTCAGAGGGTCGTGGTGTGCTTTACAGCACAACGTTCGGTCACTTGAAGCTCCGTTGGTCCTCAAAAAGGCCGATTTTTAACTATGTGTGAGGCTAAAATACGTAATTTTAAAGGGCCACTTAGACCTGAGCCCGAGCGTGAGCTTGGGCTTGGGTCTGGGCTTGGGTCTCGGGGATATTCCCGATCCCGGTCCTACCTTTAAAATTTTAAAAAATATATATTATTCTTTTTTTTTGGCTAAGGTCGCCGCGGCCACGCTGTGCGCGCGAGTGCACACACACCTAACCTACCTACTTACCACTAATACAGCTATTGTTACACACTAACACATTAGTACAGCAACTCACTAGCTAACAGAACTACTTACTGTACTTTACACAGAACTAACATTATGGATCTACAACCTTAAGACTAACACCTTATCACAGAGAAAACACAGTACCTTATTAACAAAGAAAACACATAACCTTTCAATTCCTTATTCACAAACAATACACAGCAACAAAACAAACTCCTTCTCAACACACACACCTTCCTTCTCTACCTTTCCTACAATTGAAATTACACCACAAAGAAGCACAGAGTGCCATTCAAGCTTAGTGTATGGCATTCCCCGGCAACAGTGCCAAAAATGTGCACGTTTGTCGCACGTGTCAATGCAAGGAACTTGCCAATACACTGTGTGCCAGCCACAAATGTCTCCAAGCACACAACTAGCTTAAACTAGTAAGCTCAAAGATGGCGATAGTGCATCACTCACCGCTCTACGCTTGCTGTCGTGGAGGATTCCTCGTCACGAAGAAGAAGGAGCCGCCGTTGTGCCGTGCTCAACCGCTTCACTACCGCCGTGCCATCGTCTCAATGCTCGATTGCACTCTCTCTCTCTCTCTCTCTCTCTCTCTCTCTCTCTCTCTCTCTCTCTCTCTCTCTCTCTCTCTCTCTCACACACACACACACACACACACACACAAGGAGATGAAGAAAAAGAAGATGGAGATGGAGCAAGAGCACTCTGAAATTGCACAAATGAGAGAATGATTGAATTTTAAGTTTAGTTTATTTTTATATGAGCTCGCCCCATTCACACTTGGGCGCCCATGCTTAGCCAACTAATCCCTTGAATGTTCCAGTTAGAGTGCGCCTCTCATCGGGGATCACCTCCTTTGTAAATTGAGTAGTACTTCAAAAACTCAGTTTATGCCATCTCCCAACGAGATCCTCCACAGGAGGTATGCGGCTTCAAGAACTAAAATATATCCCATGTATAAAAAACTAGCAGTATATCCCATGTTACTAGCTCAAAAATATGGTAGCATCCTCAAAACATATTAGAGACTAACATCTTCTTTGTATCTCAAAAAGGATTCCAAAAAACATATCTTCAATTCTTTATATGTTTATATGCAATGATAACCGATCCCAAGAATAACAAACACATGTAGTATCATAAACACATTGTAAGACTATGTCCATTCACAAAGATAATTACTATCCCTTACCTTGGATAGTAGCTTAAAAAACACGGTATTCTCAAGGTTTTCTTTGATGGGTAAGTCTTCAGCTACATTATTTATGAAGTAGAAGCTTGTCAAAAAATAATGCAACGAATGAAGTATCAATATGTCAAATATACCCAATTTGAGCATTCTCCTAAAATAATTAGCCGTCAATGTCTACTCCCATGTTATCCGAAACTATGTCATAGTAGCTGATAATCTTGCAAGTTCATAATTTATGAAAAATCGACAGCATCTCCCTTGTATTTTGAATAAAGTTTCAAAAAATCTCCAACAAACTATACCATCTCACCAAGAGACCCTCACTGGAGGATTAAGGTCCAAGTCACCTTACCATAATGCTTATAAAAGTCTATTCCCTTACAATGGTTTGAAATCTTGAACAAATTATACTTCCGATGTATGCAACATAAATGGTTTGAAATCCTGAAAGAATTATACTTCCGACGCATGCAACATAAAAATGGTTCAAAGAAGCAATGACTTTGTAGCCCAGCATATCCTCATACTCAAAGGTCAACTTATATCCTTTGTTCTGATGTTCCTATTATATGCTCAGTTTTGTTAACAAAGTGGATAACACAACCTTCCTAAATCCCAAAAACATACTTAACTTAGTCTAATCTTGATTGTTTTAGGAGCAAAAGTATCATTTAGGTTTATACAAAGAACAAGGTATCGAGATTTGCAACAGTATTAGCATGTCAGGTATATCAAAATGAGAAGTCTCCTATAAAATATTTTGCACATAAGAAATTGACAATACCGAAACCAAACACTTATTTATGTATCTTAATGTCTATAAATTTTGTATTCAAGTAACAATACTAATAAACCATAATCATTTCTACGTAGATGCAAAAGCACCTACCTCCATAGCTTTGTCATAGTGTGTATGTCACCATGCCATCCATATCCCTTGCATCATATTAGTATTGAAGAGTATGCATCTGGGAACCATCATTCCAAAGATGATTGAGAAGGTTACTGTCCATTGTTCTGCTATGCTCACCCATACCAAGTGTGTACCTATGAGAGCATTATCATGGTATCTTGTGACTGTTATGTAGATGACCATGACAATATCCCAATGAAATCGATGATAATTTACGAAAATCTACCAGTGGGTGTGCGGGTATGTGAAAGAGATAGAGATAGTGAGAGTAATTACAAGTGGGGAGATTAGAGAGAGAAGTAATCTCATACGAAAAGGGCCAGCATGTAGTCTCAGCCTGATGTGCACTCTGTGTGTGTGTGTGTGTGTGTGTGTGTGTGTGTGTGTGTGTGTGAGAGAGAGAGAGAGAGAGAGAGAGAGAGAGAGAGAGAGAGAGAGAGAGTGAGAGCATACCATGTCACAAGAAGCCAAGGCCAACTCGGTGCCAGCACCCCTGGTCAATTTGCTTGCAAAGAATCATCATGGTCAAGGAGGATCAAGGTGACCAACCAATTGTACGAGTGTGTGTGTGTGTGTGTGTGTGTGTGTGTGTGTGTGTGTGTGTGTGTGTGTGTGTGTGTGTGTGTGTGTTGAGTACCAACCATGCGCAGTAGCACAGAACACCTTCTGGGCGAGTGTATAGCGAGCAAAGAAACTGAAACAGAGTTACAGAGTTAAAAATTAGAGAACGCTATTATAAATCGGTGCAAAGTTGTGTATAAAGAGGGTGCCCGAGAGAAATTCGGCTAAGACTTTAAGACCTCTCCGAGCTTGCACTAGTTTTAGGTGTAATTTCACCTACTATTATTATGTATGTTCATATGATCACATGGGCTAGTTGTTATACTAGCTTGTGTGTGTGTGTGTGTGTGTGTGTGTGTGTGTGTGTGTGTGTGTGTGTGTGTGTGTGTGTGTGTGTGTGTGTGTGTGTGTGTGTGTGTGTGTGTGTGTGTGTGTGTGTGTGTGTGTGAGAGAGAGAGAGAGAGAGAGAGAGAGAGTTTGACCTACCTTGTTGGTTGCCAATGCCATCATTTCATAGGCTGGCCAATGTGTCTGTTGAGATAATGAGAATTCCAATGCTTGAGAACCTATATAGGACTACGTAGCAATTGGTTCAAGGCGCACCAACCAGTGGGGACTCGACTACCATCATTAAAGAGAAATCATATCCTGCTAAGTAAATACAAGTGCTAAAACCAAGATAGTGTTGGATGAGATTATGATACTTAAGGTGTGTAACGACCATCATACTGATAGTATTAAATACGTGAATGTTCATGCATGTTTTGGACCAATATATGAAGCAGTTGTGTTGTCAAGTTACGAGTGTGTGTGTGTATGTATTAGCAGACTCTTAGGGGGACTTCATGGAACCCTATATTTAGAGGGCCCCACTAATTCATACAATAATCCGAACACTTTCTGTTACCTTGGTGGGTGGGTGTGTGTGTGTGTGTGTGTGTGTGTGTGTGTGTGTGTAGCTGTTTTATCATAATTAATAAGACATAATTGAACTTTTACATTCAAAAGACAACTCGCTCTAGAATAAAGGAAATTATAAGTACAAAAACAACTCAGTCTTAGAATTATCTTTGTACAATGTTTGTAAGAATAAAGCCTCATTCCAGTATACAGATAACCGATGTACTTCCCTTGCAATAGGTGTATGTGTAATCTTGTAATGGACAACTGCTAAAAGCCAAGAAAACTTCCTAAGATAAGATAGAGTCCTTACCTGCATCCATCCAAACAAGACAACAGATATGTTAGCCTTGGATGTGTTTTACAAGTATGAATGGACTATACCAGTTATTATCCATGTCCATCTTACAAACTTTTTTTAACTTACAAGCTTAGTCCATAATATTTATGTAAAAAATGTTTCTTTTTTATAATTAAAAAACCCCAATGTTTCTAGCAAAAAATTTACTTATTTTTTTTCTGCTAGCAACATTTTTGTCAGGTTATAAGTTATCTTTGTAGATTAATGAAACTCCACCACATGAAGCTATAAAAGAAGCTTTTATTGTTTTTTAAAAGTATGAAGCTAGTTTATGTTTGTTTTATGTCAGATACAGTTTATGCCCATCATGGTATATGAAATCCAAATCATCCCCGAGTTTGTATCTCTTTAGCAAACCAAGTGGCAAGGAGCCCTTGCGGTATCAAGCCAGACCTTAAGTCAAACCACGAAGTTAAAGAAAAAATGCCATTATGTTTTTTGTTTCCAATTTAACTTGTCATTGTGAATGCAAAAAAATATTGTAATACCTTAACAAGATGACCAGTAAAAAAATACGCACAGTATCTGTAAGCATTCGGGCCAGAAGACCCCAAAATAAAAAACCATCCAATATCAGTATGCAGTCGGCGGGCTAAGCCCCATTTTACCATAAGTCAAAACAATGCGCACACTATAATCAGTACCAACTCTAAGACCAAAAAGTCCCCCGGTGTATACCCACCCTCAATAATAGAGGCTCCTTTGAATGATTATGGTGTTTAAGCAAAAGGGGCATCCATAAAAAACCCTAACTATTGTTAAGAAACTACACTCGCCATGTGAATGTAGCAAATGTATTGCTCTATCTCATCCAAACTACCAAGTTAATGAACCAGTACAGCATTGGTCTGCAACCGGGGCAAACACCCCCACAATCCCTAGCAAAAAAATATATCCAACAACAGTGCGCAGTAGGTCAAAGGAACTTTTTATATTCACTTAGCTAGCCCATACGATGGGCCGTACTAGGCCTTTATGTGACAGTGATCCATATGTCGTGCTTAAGCGAAATTACCAAGTCAATCCCAAAGCTTTCCTCTCGAAAAAAAACTACACCCGCCCATGTGAATGAAAATATTGCATTATCTCTTCCACACAACCAAGTAATGAACCAGTACAACATTGGTAAGCACCCGAGGCAAACACCCCTATAGACCCTAGCAAAAAAACCTCCAACATCAGTGCGCAATAGGTCAAAAAAACCCCCTTTTTTTATATATATAATCACACAGCCAACCAAAACGGTGGGCCTTACCAGCATATGTGACAGTGGTCAATGTATCATGCTTAAGCTACAGTACCAAGTCAATTCCAAAGTTATTTTATGAACAGTTACCACAATTAATCTGTCAGGTCTTTAACAACAAATTACTGCCTTGACAAGCCAAGCGGCAGCAACCCCAATTTTTTCCAAAAAACCAGTGAATACTTAATGTAGAGCAACAGAGACTCTGAGTTTAAGCGGTAATAACTAAGATGCCATACCCCAAATTGCTAGATAACACCTATAATCAAAACCATAGGACTGTATTATGCCGAGCTTAATGAAAAACTGGAACCTAGTGGTGGTGGGGTCAAAGATTGCCAAAAAAAAACCATCAACCATAAGCTAAGTACTTATCGACCAACCAACTTTGAACAAGTATTGTTATGCTGAGTAAAAAAACCTCACAGTGTGCCATATCATCAAACTGATAGAGCAACAACATACTAGTTCTACTGCCATAAACAATAGGTTTGCACCAAAAAAATATGATAATCGGGCAGAGTAGCCAACCTGCGTAGTTTGTGTTGCAAGCTCCATATCTCGGTGTAGTATAGAAAAACACAGTCCCTTACAATTTATGCAAGAAAAAAAACATACAAAGCTAAGTGAGGGGCAAATATGCGCCCTCACCTCTTAAATAGAAGGAGGATGAAGGCCGTCATCCCTGTGTAGCGTGCAGAGTAATGAGTGGAGCGACCCCGTCCTGGGGATCTGAGACAGCGAGGCCGCCTGTGATGCGAAATGCCAAGGTAAAAAAACCACAGCGCCTTCACGGCCGTTTTACAAAAGTCAGTAAACCACTTTATTAGGATTTTTAGTACCACTTATGATGTATAAGGGCCATATCCCATGGTGGATATATAGTAAAACTAGGAAGTGTGTTTAGTTGAATCCAGGAAGTCAATGATGCTAGAAAATCTTATATGCAAGTAATACAGTGTGTGTGTGTGTGTGTGTGTGTGTGTGTGTGTGTGTGTGTGTGTGTGTGTGTGTGTGTGTGTGTGTGTGTGTGTGTGTGTGTGTGTGTGTGTGTGTGTGTGTGTGTGTGTGTGTGAGAGAGAGAGAGAGAGAGAGAGAGAGATCTTTGGGCGATGTGTGCACACACTACGTGCATCCACTTGATGCGAGAATTCGTAGCATCCCAACCTTCAATGTCAAAAAAAAAAAACCCCAAAATCAGGATGGTATGCATTATTTGTGTGAAAAAAAACCATTTTAAGGCTCCTTTGGCATATGCATTGCGGTTATGTACAGTCCCGACAGTGTATCCACTAGAAAAAACCATTTCAGAGTTCATGTTGAATGCATCATAATACATCAAGCAAAAGTTGTAAAAAATCACGGTGCCAAGTGCAACATTCCCTAAATCTATCAAAGTATGCGGTACTATGCATAGATCATTGCAAGAAATTGCCAAGCATGGTGTCGTATAGAAGACACTGATTTAGGAAAAACCCTTTAATGCATGTGCAAAGAACAATATCAGTTGCAAAAAAAACCCAACCTGTCGGGAAAAGCACCCTCACTAGAATATCTAGTTTGATGCAAAAAACAATGTCGTGAATTACTTGCTAGACATTGACCACCTTGGCACATCTCACCACAGAGTTACTAGTAGGATGACAAATCAAAAAACCTTTTTGAGGCAAGCGCAAGTTTGAAAAATAGATTCAGGCAAGGTACAAACTTGAGAAGCACTTTCATGCTCAACTAACTCCACAGTAAGCAAGGGGTAAAGCCCTCACTCCTCACTTTCACATACACACACAATCAAGGCTAAGTGAGGGGCCATAGCAACCCTCACCTCATTTTATAGCAAACCACATTAGGTGGAGGCGTCCAGTATGGCCCAGCAGGGAGAATCACCCCCACAATTGGCACACTCAGCACGTCCAATTCTCAAGGTGCATGAAACTTGAGAAGCACTTTCATGCTCAACTAACTCCACAGTAAGCAAGGGGTAAAGCCCTCACTCCTCACTTTCACATACACACACAATCAAGGCTAAGTGAGGGGCCATAGCAACCCTCACCTCATTTTATAGCAAACCACATTAGGTGGAGGTGTCCAGTATGGCCCAGCAGGGAGAATCACCCCCACGATTGGCACACTCAGCACGTCCAATTCTCAAGGTGCATGATTGCCAAACGTAGCCTCCATGGTTAACCAAGGGTTAACCTTGTAGAGGCTAAGGTAGGAGAGAGGTGAAAAAATCCTAGCAGGATGCCACACGCGGGGCAGATAGTATTAGGCAATATTGGGGAAGAGAGAAAAGAAGACAAGACAGGAGGGGTTTACAGTATGTGCGCATATAGTCAAGGGGTCATAATGCTCATAAATGCAACTTATTGAAATCAAGAGGGAGTGAATAATCAGCCAAGCGCCCTATGAAGGGTATAGTCTCACGAGGGGCTCAGTAAGTGGACTATAAACCAGGCACCCTATGAAGGGCACCATCCTGCGAGGGGTTCCCGTAACCAGATGATTATGCTCCAAGCCTTAAGGGAGGTATTCCATAGCAATATATGATGATAAGTCTCTTGGTGTGGAGTCCTATGCTAGAGAGAAATAAACAAGTCTCCCCAAGGGGGGTTTTAATCAAATATTCCTTTTTTTGAAGTGTTCAGGAGGGTTTAGAATATAGGGTTCATTTAGAAAAAATCTACTCAAGGCACAAGGTACACACTATTAAAGTTATAGATGTGTATAGAAGCCTGATTCAAATCAAGGTTGTTGTGAGTGTGAGTGTGTTCATCCTAGTAGCTATATCATGAACTAGGTAGAGGGAAATCCTAGGCTACCAGAGATAGTGTTTTTTTAAGGAAGAGAGTGTGAGGGCATGGATTTAGTTAATTACAGCTTATAGCAATACCTCTGTGTGTGTGTGTGTGTTTTTTTTTTTTTCTTGGTCAATAAAATATTTTTACATTGGTTTTTTCATGTTTTCTCATGCACATGCATAATACAAATCATGTGACTAGGGAACATAGAGACTAGTGAAGAAAATGATGCAAAGGATAAAAAGAAGGCCAAAGAATTTGATGAAGATCTAAACATGAAAAAGAAAAAAAGAAGGCCAAAGAATTTGATGAAGATTCTAAACATGAAACCTATAAGAATGGAACAAGAATGGTGTGAGAAAGTAGATGGTCAATGATGAGCGATATGTGACCGAGGGATGGTTGGCAATTCATCTCTTTCTTGGCGCAATAGGCAGGAGTGGCTAAGCTTGGTTCGTGCTTCCGATCTTGCTTCAAGGAGTCTGATGTGGAATTGTCTTGCTTTGCCCTTTTCATGCTTTGTTGGCCTTTAGCGTGCTTAGTACTAAGTGCTCTTGTAGCTTTTAGCATGCTCACTTACCTCCTGGCATAGCATTGCTATCGGGTGGGGCAATCACTGGCTCGTATCTTTGGCGCGCAAAGTATATAGGAGTGGTGTGTGTTAAGCGCTTCCATACAAATCCAAATGGCAAGAATTTTGTGAGAAATGGGCGCTACTGGATTTGTGGAATGCAAGTTCGTGGAGTATCTCTCCTATTTTGACATATGCAAGCCTCCAATATGCCAGTACAGTGCCCTGTTTGAACAGGTATTACATCTCCCATCACACGGATTGGGTTCCCCCCTCTGTGGTGTTGAGTGTCGATACCTCTATGAGTATGTCAGATCACTTTCCTCTGAAGCTCCACATAGCCAGAGCTAGCAATGACACTTGCTCCCCGAAAGTTAAAAAGAAGAATTTAGTCTCAGGGGATCATCTCTTTAAGGACTCTCTTTTTAGATCCCTAGCCAAGGCGGCTCTTTGCAAGCTAAGGCAGGATATCAAAGCTGCTGAATCTTGAGCCATGCCCTCCCTAGTGCATAGAATCCAATCAGCGATAAAATGTGCAGGACCCAAAGTGAGAAAGTCTCGACAGGTTGCCAACAGGGAACTGAAGGAAGAAGTGGAAAAGCTCTTCAAAAGAATGCATGAAGGTAGATTTCTTGAGAAAGAGCACACAAGCTAGCTTGAGGTCAAATCACATCTCGCTGATTTGCAACCTGAGGAGATTAATAAGACCCAATTGCTGGCCAGAGAGCTTGCTCTCAAACTCAAACCTGCCAACCAGGTTCATTTCTTTGGAGCTCTCAAAGTTAGAATAAGAAGAGACTCTATCACAGCAATCACTGACAAGAGGGGGAACGAACTAAGAGACCAAAACACTATGGCCAAACTCATGCTTGACCATCAGTAAAATTATTAGTCAGCCAGATGTCGTTGCCCAGGGGATCGAGGAGGCTAGAGCTAGCTACTTGATACGGTCAAGTGTGGTATACTCCCTTCTTAGCAAAATCATTAGAAAGACCAATCTCTATCAATGAATGTTGGATTGCCTTGCAGGCAATAGGGAAGGAAAAGTCCACTGGGTGCGATGGACTCATTGTCGAATTCTTTAAAGAATTCAGGGAGGATCTCAAAATCCCAATGTCTTAGCTATCTAATAGATCTCTTTTGGAGGGGCAATTCAATGCCAGCCTTTAAAGGAGGACTAATCAAACATATACCTAAGTTGGTATGTTGCTTGCTGCTTAAGCACTGGAGGCCTATCTCCATGATGACAGTACAAGATCATTGCTAAGGTAGTTGCATCAAGACTAGCTTCAACCTTGAATAGAATCATCATCCCCCACCAACATAGATTTATCAAAGGACGGTTGATCTATGACAACATCATCACTGCCATGGTTGGCATAGAGTATGCTTCTTTTACCAAGTAGGAATGTATCCTCCTTCAACTCAACCTGGATAAGGCCTACGACAGAATCTTATGGTCTTACATTGAGGTTGTTATGAAGGCTTTGGGATTTGGACTTAAAATGTGTGTGATTGTTCACATTCTCGAAGAAGGAAGCTACTCTGAGGTTCTCTTCAACAACAAGACAGTGGGAGGGTTTGAAGACAAGCGTTTGATCAAGCAAGGTTGCATCCTTGCCTTGTTGCTTTTTGCTATCGGCTCTCACCCTCTGGTGATCACACTCGAGGACAACACGAGGAAAGGGGAAATTCAAGGTCTCTCACTCCCTAGAGGAAAACATATGCTTGCTAAGTTGTTGCAAACAACTCTTTTCTCTTTCTCAAAGCCAACTCAAAAATGCTAAGAAGATCCCTTGAGATTGTTCAATTGTTTGCTTCTACTTCTGGTTCAATGTGCAGTATTGAGAAATCAAGATTGATTTCTTCCTCAGAAAGCGACTCCTTCGACCCCACAAAATGGTCATGGGAGGTTATAAGCAAAGACACTCTGTTCAGGCACCTAGGCGCTCCTCTTGGGTTAAGCATCACGGATAAGAAAAGAGTTGACTGGGTCTTGACCAAAATAAATAGCAAAATGAAAAGGTGGAAGTTTGTGCTCCTCCCCTTCCATAGAAGATTCATGGTGATCAATGCTTTCATGATCCCGTACATCTCATTTGTATCACCATTGCTAAAACTGAGAAAATCCAATTGGAAAGAATTTTTGAAGCATATCAAATGGTTCCTATGGAAAAACAATACAAAATCCTCAACCCCTTGCCAATGGGGGAAATGAGAATGGGTAGCGAGACCAAAGAGTCAAGGCGGAATTGGAATTATTGACCCCATGGTTCAGGTCGAAGTTTTGTGTGCCAAACTAGTGACCTCATTGACGGACTAGAAGGAGGAATGGGCTATTATGGCATGGGATATGATTAAGGGAGCACTTGGAAGAATGCCACAGTGCAGGACAAGATTTTTGTGCTTGTTTGGACACTCTTGAAGCTTGGAGGGTACACAGGGGACTAGCACGAAATTGCAACAAAGCAACTTCAACCCTGGAATGGGGGGAGAGTTTCAGATACTTCAGGGATTCCTCTCTCAGCTGGTCCCCCTAGCTCTCAAAACTTGGGAAGGGTTCCTTGGACCCCTTTTGGAAGGAAGTTGCATGCTTGGCAAACAACAAAGGAATTTCTAAAGTCTCTCATCTTTAAGATGACAAAAGATTTTGCTGGAAGAATGTGGAGCTTGAAGTGATGCAACATAACTTGGGTATGTACAAACGTCTTATGATTGGTAGACTCTTGGAAGTACTTACAGCCTCACCTCCACCTGTTAATGGATCAAAAATTGATTGGAGATCCTGGAATTGGCCAAAGGATAGAGTGTTTGCACTTCCCAAGACTTAGAATATCTATAATGTGCTGATATATAAAGCGGATTGGTTCGTCCCACTCACCAAAATCTGGAAGAAAAATTGGTCTAAAGAGCACTGGCAAAAGAGAGTTAAGGACATTTGGGAGACTCAATGGCCCAAATACATGAAGAAACTCATTTGAAAGGTGCTATGGTGAGCCTTGCCTATTGGTATTAAGGTGCAAACTAGAAGTCTCAGCTTTGATACCTGCTCTGGCTATGGGTCAGTCTCCAAAGACCCCCTTCACCTATTCATCGTGTGCCCTACTTCACAAGGGCTGGCCGCTAAAGTATGAAAATAGGTGCAGAGAACTTGGAAGACAATTTTCTTTACTGATGGCCTAATCTTTGGAGGGAGTGGATTTTAAAGCCAGACCATTTTGGTGTGCACCCAGATTACTAGATTTTGCTACCTGAATAAGGTATGGAAGTCTAGGAATCTTTGGGTATTTGCAACAGCCAAGCTGGAGATAGCCTGTTTTGATGATATTATGTGTATGAGCACTGAGCTCATCCATGGAGTTGCATCTAGAAGAGGGTCAGCGGATAAGGATGAAGATTGGACCCATGCAGTGAGCTACTTGGAACGCTCAAGAGGGTAGATTTGTGACCTCTGGTAGTATATCTTTACTTGTGTACAAGCCTCTCTTGGAAGCCTAGTCCCCCCAAGGCACATCTAGTGCTTGTGGGAAATTGTATTCTTTTTGAGTTAATATAAATTCTCTCAACTCACAATTGTGAGTATGGAAGAAAGATTAGTACAAGAATAGAGGACCCTTGATGCAAATTGGTGATAAGACGCGAAAACGAATGGAAAAGACATCTAATGATGTCCAAGTATTAAGAACAAAATTGTTGCTTTTTCTCGGCAAAGTCTATCTTTTGGAAGATAGTGGCCTTGAAATGTAAATCCCAAAACGTGTCTACATATTTGTGGATAGACTCATGAGAGAGAATCTTCAAACTACACCATTTGGTAAGCACTTTGTCCTTTACATCGCTTGCAAGGAATTTCTTCATGATGGAAACTCGTAGAGTTTTCCATGTCTTTGGGGATTCGTTGTTGCCACGAAGGCTAGCCCACCATTGACGAGCCGATTTTTGGAAGTGCATAGCTACATGGCGTAGCTTGGAGGACTCCGTGAAGCCCTCGTCTCCAAAGGCCGCATCAAGTTGCTGGATGAAGGCCAATACCTTGTTGGTGGTACCAAAGGTGCCATCATAGTGAGAAAAGAGATACTCTTTCCTCCCTCTTTGAACTTCATGAGCTTTTGTGACCTTCACTATGCAGGGTATGATTTGCGATATCCTCCCCTCTTGTATTCTCTAGGAGAATAGACATAGATTTCGTCGAAAGAGGAGGAAGGTGAAGAAGAAGGAGAAGAGGGTGACCTATTTCTTGCCCTTTTCTTCCTTTGTTTTCTCTCTTTCATTTCAGAGTGACGAGGAGGACTGTGGGTTGACCGTTTCCTCTTGGGAGGAGTTGACGATCGTCTATACCATCGTCTTCATGGAGCCACATCTTCAGAGGAACTTAGAGATTCATTACTTTCTCGTTCTTTGGATTCCTCCTCTCGTATGGGAGAGAGTCTTCTTTTGGAGGTCTCATTAAGAGGCCTCCTAAGCTCTCTCTCCTCTTGGAGAGGAAGGGAAATACCATAAGCACGAAGTTGTTAAGTAACTTCGGCTTGCAAAGCAGGGTTGCCCATAGCTTGCTGCAACCTAGTAACAAGATAATTGACAAACATGGGGGCATCATTATTAGCACCTTCATGTGCAAAATTAAAGTTATCAATGTTCATTCTACTCTCTTGGTTATTGTCAGCCATGCTAATTAAACTTGTGTGTTTACTTAGTGTATTCTTTGGTAATTCACAACCTTAGTTGCTACTCCTCTTAGCCTTTGAAAATTAGCACTTAAGTATCTACACCCACGGCTCGAATTGGTTAATTATAGAGAGTAGTGGAGTGGGTCTAATATTGTAGAGTTGTTGAGGGCTAGCTCCTTTCGGACTTCTTATGGCTCAATAATGGTAAAGCCGTAGGCAAGTCTAAAAAGACCCCATAATTAAGACCAAAGCTCCCGAGGTGTGGACCATATCCCTTAATTAACAAAATCAACCATTAATAGGTTACTTAAAGACCTCTCTTCTTAAGCAATGTCTCTTCTTAAGCAATAAAAAAGAAACCAAATGCTCTGATACCAATGTAATGGAAATGGCCTATGTACTTTGAGAGTAGCGGAACTAGGAAAGTTAGAAAAGCATTTTTGTGAGATTACTTTGAGAGCATAGTACTTAGTTATTTTGGCATGACCAATACTTTTTCAAGAGAGAGAGTTTAGAGAACATGACAACAGTTGAGGACCGGATTTATGTGGAGGCGGTCCCCCCTCCAATAGGCATTTGTATTATAGATTCTCCCATCAAGAGAGACTTGGTACAATACAATCTTTGTGTTCCTTGTGACCTAGGTGATGCAATGAAGATGGAAAGCTTCATGCATCACGAGTATAACATAAATTTTGAAAAAAGCATTGACTATCCCAAGCCTCAGTCCCAAGGCCTCAAACACCTTCGAAGGTGGAGAAAGTTAGCGGGGAATGTGGGTAGGGAAGAGGAAGAAGAAACATTCCATAGGAGAAAGAAATAGTTCCTCACTTATCATCACTTTTCTTGCTAGCATACATAATAGCATAGTAATGAAGATAGAGAAGATGGCAAGCTTAAGCACTGAAGCATGGCTCTTGGTTGGATTTTCATTCCATAGCCAAGAGTGTTGGTGTAGGCTCTCAACTTCTCTACTAGCTTGGAGAAGGAGATGGAGCTCTTGCACTTTGCCACAATGAGACTATGTGTGAGTGTGTATGGGAGAGTATACCCCCTAAGCATCCCCCCTTCTTGCTTTGGTCGACCCCCCCTTGTAGCTAAGGCTTGAAGCTCCTTGGACCCCTGAAAGCTTGGCCAATCACATGCAGGATACAAAACAAGCAACAAGGGTAGTCTTGGGACAAGTGTCCCCCTTTCCCCTTTGAGAGAGAGAGAGAGCTTGATAAATGCAAAAAAACAATAAATTAAATTAACTAATTTATCATTGGACCCCTTGGGAGGCCAACCAATAGGCTTTAGGCACACCATGAGGGCAACATGGGTAGGGGCTTGACAAGTGTCCTATTTGCTTTCTTTGCACCAGGCTTTCCTTGTTGAGGGTGTGTGTGTTCTCTCTCATCTCCCTAGCTTTAGGGGTCGCCTCCTCTCTTGTAGGGATGGGATTTGATTTTTTGAACACCTTACCCTCAAGCACCTTGTTAAGTATGGAGCCTGATTTACCCTTGTAATTTTCTGTGGTAAAATCACACATTTGTAAGGCCCCCATTATGAGGAGAAGCCATTGTGCGTGAAGGAAAATCACTCACCGGAAACCAAAATTTTCACGGACAAGAATTAGGAGCAACTTTAAAGGCCTCGGGGGCGGAGGCCCCCGTTACTTTTTTTTTCGCTAGAATATTCTTTTTCGCCGGAATATTATGGCCGGACGGCGGTCGGAAAGTGGTCGGAAAACAACCGATCGGTTGGCCGGTGGTCGGAAGTCAATGGCCGGTGGCCGAATTCAAAAGCGGACTTGTCTTCTCAAGGGCGGCCACACATGGGCGGATTGGAGGGTCCGATTTGGACTTATTCGCAAAGGGGAAGTACAGATGGTTGTCTCTCATAAGAGAGGGCAGCCCTTTTGGCCTATAAAAGGAGGCCATTTCTACACACATTTCATAGTGTGAAGTTGATGCAACAAGGTGAGTGTGAGGTGGTGAGAGTGTAGCAAAGCGGGAGCTCCATTAAGGGTATAATCCCTTTGTAAACTACTTCTTGTTTTGAAGTACTAAAGCCATTGAGTGGCTGCTTTCCCGTGGACGTAGCCCACATTGGGTGAACCACGTATATCGTGTGTACTCTCTCTCTCTCTCTCTCTCTCTCTCTCTCTCTCTCTCTCTCTCTCTCTCTCTCTACTCTATAATCTCGTGTATATAAATCTGTCTCTCTCCATTAAGTAATCTACTCAATTATCTATTTAGCTACGTCTTATTTCCTAACACACCTTAGTCAGCAACCATGACAAAGCACCTCAATCTTGGGTAGTGTTCCCACAAACACCTCAAGCTCCCTAGTCGATAAGCACGACAAGCACCTCAAGCTTGGGCCAGGTTCCCACCTCAAGATCAACCCTAGCTTACCTAAGGTCAAAGGACTTTTAACACTAGCCTTTAAAGGTCTTTAATGAAGATAACCCTAAGTTCTTTTAAGCTCCATTGGGTAGCCTTGCTTTTTGACACACCATCTCTCATTTGAACCCCTTTACCATTGGCCCCGTGTCGAGATAGACCCGAAAACACATATCTATATTCTAACCCTTGTTCCCGTCTATTCTCCCACATTAAATGATTAATTTAATATGAAAAAATCATTTAGATTGGTTAGATATTAGATTCTTATGACACTCCATGCATAAGAATCATATTTAGTAGCTTTTAACACCATGTATACTAGTAATAACTCAAAGCCATTCATTTGAAATTGGATTGCTATAGAGTCGGCAGTATTCCAGCACTTACTGTTACCATCCCAGAATTGCTCTAGTCAAATGAGCCCCTTATTATTCACCCTATCCAATAGGGGCTTTGTGGCGGCCCCAATATTTTAGAGAGACAAGGGGACCATTGCAAAATGGAGTTCTTAAAGTATCTGGTTTCTTCCCCCCATTCCAAAACCTCAGCTTCTCTTTTGCACTTCCTCATCAGTTCCCCTGAGAGTCCACTAGATCTAAGATAAGACCACTTCGGGGCGAGAAGTTTGTCGTGCACCACAACCCCCTTCCACTTTCCCCCTTTCGATCTCATTTTTACTGCATCAATCATTTCCTTGGTCATGATAGCCCAAGCTTGGTCATGTTTAGCCAATGAGACCATAAATTTGGCACACATGGCCTCAGCATGGGATGTAGGGTTAAGAATGCCGAGCCCTACTTGGTCTACCGAGCGAGCAACCACCTGCCATCTAGCCCACTGCCATGGCCAGGAGGTTTTTGTGTTGTTTTTCCACAGAAATCTTTTAACTGGTTTTAAGAATTCTTTCCACTGACACTTGGCCATCTTAAGCACCGGGCTGAGGAAAGCAATATACGGGATCATAAAAGAGTTAAACACTCTAATCCGGTTTTGGAAGGGGAGGAGAACAAACTCCCATGTTCTCATTTTTTAGCTTATTTTTCCAAGGACCCATTGAAATCTTTGCTTGTGGGTTACTTCCACCCCTACAAGGGCTCCCAGGTGTCTGAAAACACTCCCTTTTGAGATAATCTCTCATGTCCAGACTGAAGGGTCAGAAGAATCGTTCTCCGACATGGATGTTCTTACTTCAACTCAAAGCTAACACCACACTTTATGTGGGAAAAATAAAAAACACTCACAAACTTTTGATTGTATGGTGATGAGGAACTCTTAAAGCTAAATGAGTGCTCAATTTGATTAAAAACAACATATATGCTACATAAACCCCATTTTACATAAAGTACAAAAATCTCCAAACAACGAGTCTATATTTCTTGTAAACATCAATGAGTTTGTGATCAACGTCTGTGATTGTTGTTGGCCCAAAAATTTTCTTTTGAACATAGAAATAAGTACAAAATGGTGTATTTTTGTATTTTGCCGACTATCATCAATGTTTCTATTCGTACACATATCATTACCTTTATAAATGTTTCCACTACACGCACTTCAGTTCTT